>NW_024608186.1:0-20000 GCF_018296145.1 Oncorhynchus tshawytscha
TACTGTGTGTTAATACTGTGTGTTAAAACTCTGTGTTAATACTGTGTGTACAATACTGTGTGTTAATACTGTGTGTTAATACTGTGTGTTCAAACTGTGTGTTAATACTGTGTGTTAATACTGTGTGTTAATACTGTGTGTACAATACTGTGTGTCAATACTGTGTGTACAATACTGTGTGTTAATACAGTGTGTTCAAACTGTGTGTTAATACTGTGTGTACAATACTGTGTGTTAATACTGTGTGTTAAAACTGTGTGTTAAAACTGTGTGTTAAAACTGTGTGTACAATACTGTGTGTTAATACTGTGTGTACAATACTGTGTGTTAATACTGTGTTTTAAAACTGTGTGTTAAAACTGTGTATACAATACTGTGTGTTAATACTGTGTGTACAATACTGTGTGTTAATACTGTGTGTACAATACTGTGTGTTAATACTGTGTGTTAAAACTTTGTGTTAAAACTGTGTGTTAAAACTGTGTGTACAATACTGTGTGTTAATACTGTGTGTTAATACTGTGTGTTCAAACTGTGTGTTAATACTGTGTGTTAATACTGTGTGTTAATACTGTGTGTACAATACTGTGTGTCAATACTGTGTGTACAATACTGTGTGTTAATACTGTGTGTTCAAACTGTGTGTTAATACTGTGTGTTAATACTGTGTGCTAATACTGTGTGTACAATACTGTGTGTTAATACTGTGTGTACAATACTGTGTGTTAATACTGTGTGTTAATACATTGTGTTAATACTGTGTGTTAAAACTGTGTGGTAAAACTGTGTGTTAAAACAAACTGTGTGTTAATACTGTGTGTTAATACTGTGTGTTCAAACTGTGTGTTAATACTGTGTGTTAATACTGTGTGTTAATACTGTGTGTACAATACTGTGTGTCAATACTGTGTGTACAATACTGTGTGTTAATAGTGTGTGTTGAAACTGTGTGTTAATACTGTGTGTTAATACTGTGTGTACAATACTGTGTGTTAATACTGTGTGTTAATACAGTGTGTTAATACTGTGTGTTAATACTGTGTGTACAATACTGTGTGTTAATACTGTGTGTTAATACAGTGTGTTAATACTGTGTGTTAATACTGTGTGTTCAAACTGTGTGTTAATACTCTGTGTTAATACTGTGTGCTAATACTGTGTGTACAATACTGTGTGTTAATACTGTGTGTACAATACTGTGTGTTAATACTGTGTGTTAATACAGTGTGTTAATACTGTGTGTTAAAACTGTGTGGTAAAACTGTGTGTTAATACTGTGTGTACAATACTGTGTCTTAATACTGTGTGTTAATACTGTGTGTCAATACTGTGTGTTAAAACTGTGTGTACAATACTGTGTGTACAATACAGTGTGTTAATACTGTGTGTTAATACTGTGTGTACAATACTGTGTGTTAATACTGTGTGTACAATACTGTGTGTTAATACTGTGTGTCAATACTGTGTGTTAATACTGTGTGTACAATACTGTGTGTTAATACTGTGTGTACAATACTGTGTGTTAATACTGTGTGTTAAAACTGTGTGTTAATACTGTGTGTACAACACTGTGTGTTAATACTGTGTGTACAATACTGTGTGTTAATACTGTGTGTACAATACTGTGTGTTAATACTGTGTGTTAAAACTGTGTGTTAATACTGTGTGTACAACACTGTGTGTTAATACTGTGTGTACAATACTGTGTGTTAATACTGTGTGTACAATACTGTGTGTTAATACTGTGTGTTAAAACAAACTGTGTGTTAATACTGTGTGTTAATACTGTGTGTTCAAACTGTGTGTTAATACTGTGTGTTAATACTGTGTGTTAATACTGTGTGTACAATACTGTGTGTCAATACTGTGTGTACAATACTGTGTGTTAATACTGTGTGTTCAAACTGTGTGTTAATACTGTGTGTTAATACTGTGTACTAATACTGTGTGTACAATACTGTGTGTTAATACTGTGTGTTAATACAGTGTGTTAATACTGTGTGTTAATACTGTGTGTACAATACTGTGTGTTAATACTGTGTGTTAATACAGTGTGTTAATACTGTGTGTTAATACTGTGTGTACAATACTGTGTGTTAATACTGTGTGTTCAATACTGTGTGTTAAAACTGTGTACAATACTGTGTGTTAATACTGTGTGTTACAATACTGTGTGTTAATACTGTGTGTACAATACTGTGTGTTAATACTGTGTGTGCAACACAGTGTGTTGACTTTAATTAGTTTTGGTGTTGTGGACTTTGAGGAGAACACTGGCGGCATGTCAGGAGATCAGGAGGATACTGTTTCAGCTCATGGCTGGGTAAAATTGTCTTATAATGTAAATGTCCCCATGTGTGTCTGTATTCAAGTTGTTGGTTGAGTGACATCTGGACTGAGAACACTGGGTCTCGGTCCCAAATGGCACCTGGTCAAAAGGAGTACACTAAACACGGAATAGGGTCCCATTTGGGACACACTCCAGTATAAATTGGGGGACCTGGGATGGATAATTTTTGTCTCCAATCCGAGGTGTGTGTCTGAACCCTCTGTGATCATGTTGTTGCTCGAGTGGCAGGTTAGAACACAATGTGTATGAGGACTCTACCACAGGCCTCAGGTTTCATCCACTCTCTTGTATGATGACTCTACCACAGACCTCAGGGTTCATCCACTCTCTTGTATGATGACTCTACCACAGGCCTCAGGTTTCATCCACTCTCTTGTATGATGACTCTACCATGATGAAGTGTATCTATGTTGAAGGGAAGTATCCTAGTTTTGGTGTTGTGGAAGGGAAGGATGTGAGATCTATGTTGAAGGGAAGTTATCTATGTGGAATGGGAAGTCTGTATCTATGTGGTTGAGGAATCTGGGAAGTGTATCTTGTGGAAGGGAAGGGAAGTGTATCTATGTGGAAGGGAAGGATAAGTCTACCATGTTGTTATCTATGTGGAAGGGAAGTCATATCTATGTGGAAGGGAAGGGGAACTCTCTTGTATGATGACTCTACCATGTGGAAGGGAAGGGAAGTGTATCTATGTGGAAGGGAAGTGTATCTATGTGGAAGGGAAGGAAGTGTATCTATGTGGAAGGGAAGGGAAGTGTATCTATGTGGAAGGGAAGTGTATCTATGTGGAAGGGAAGGGAAGTGTATCTATGTGGAAGGGAAGTGTATCTATGTGGAAGGGAAGGGAAGTGTATCTATGTGGAAGGGAGGGAAGTGTATCTATGTGGAAGGAAGGGAAGTGTATCTATGTGGAAGGGAAGTGTATCTATGTGGAAGGAAGGGAAGTGTATCTATGTGGAAGGGAAGGGAAGTGTATCTATGTGGAAGGGAAGGGAAGTGTATCTATGTGGAAGGGAAGGAATGTGGAAGGAAGTGTATCTATGTGGAAGGGAAGGGAAGTGTATCTATGTGGAAGGGAAGTGTATCTATGTGGAAGGAAGGAAGTGGAAGGGAAGTGTATCTATGTGGAAGGGAAGTGTATCTATGTGGAAGGGAAGTGTATCTATGTGGAAGGGAAGGGAAGTGTATCTATGTGGAAGGGAAGGGAAGTGTATCTATGTGGAAGGGAAGTGTACAGAAAATACCCGAGCTCTGAAACAAGCTTCCAGAAAATTGGAACGGAAATGGCGCCACACCAAACTGGAAGTCTTCCGACTAGCTTGGAAGGACGGTACCGTGCAGTATCGAAGAGCCCTCACTGCTGCTCGATCATCCTATTTTTCTAACTTAATTGAGGAAAATAAGAACAATCCGAAATTCCTTTTTGATACTGTCGCAAAGCTAACTAAAAAGCAGCATTCCCCAAGAGAGGATGACTTTCACTTTAGCAGTGATAAATTCATGAACATCTTTGAGGAAAAGATTATGATTATTAGAAAGCAAATTACGGACTCCTCTTTAAACCTGCGTATTCCTCCAAACCTCAGTTGTCCTGAGTCTGCACAACTCTGCCAGGACCTAGGATCAAGAGAGACGCTCAAGTGTTTTAGTACTATATCTCTTGACACAATGATGAAAATAATCATGGCCTCTAAACCTTCAAGCTGCATACTGGACCCTATTCCAACTAAACTACTGAAAGATCTGCTTCCTGTGCTTGGCCCTCCTATGTTGAACATAATAAACGGCTCTCTATCCACCGGATGTGTACCAAACTCACTAAAAGTGGCAGTAATAAAGCCTCTCTTGAAAAAGCCAAACCTTGACCCAGAAAATATAAAAAACTATCGGCCTATATCGAATCTTCCATTCCTCTCAAAAATTTTAGAGAAGGCTGTTGCTCAGCAACTCACTGCCTTCCTGAAGACAAACAATGTATACGAAATGCTTCAGTCTGGTTTTAGACCCCATCATAGCACTGAGACGGCACTTGTGAAGGTGGTAAATGACATTTTAATGGCATCGGACCGAGGCTCTGCATCTGTCCTCGTGCTCCTAGACCTTAGTGCCGCTTTTGATACCATCGATCACCACATTCTTTTGGAGAGATTGGAAACCCAAATTGGTCTACACGGACATGTTCTGGCCTGGTTTAGATCTTATCTGTCGGAAAGATATCAGTTTGTCTCTGTGAATGGTTTGTCCTCTGACAAATCAACTGTAAATTTCGGTGTTCCTCAAGGTTCCGTTTTAGGACCACTATTGTTTTCACTATATATTTTACCTCTTGGGGATGTTATTCGAAAACATAATGTAAACTTTCACTGCTATGCGGATGACACACAGCTGTACATTTCAATGAAACATGGTGAAGCCCCAAAATTGCCCTCGCTAGAAGCATGTGTTTCAGACATAAGGAAGTGGATGGCTGCAAACTTTCTACTATTAAACTCGGACAAAACAGAGATGCTTGTTCTAGGTCCCAAGAAACAAAGAGATCTTCTGTTGAATCTGACAATTAATCTTAATGGTTGTACAGTCGTCTCAAATAAAACTGTGAAGGACCTCGGCGTTACTCTGGACCCTGA
This sequence comes from Oncorhynchus tshawytscha, assembly GCF_018296145.1. NCBI lineage: Eukaryota > Metazoa > Chordata > Actinopteri > Salmoniformes > Salmonidae > Oncorhynchus > Oncorhynchus tshawytscha. The sequence continues at coordinate 4,978 of NW_024608186.1, forward strand.
TCTCTCTTTTGAAGAACATATCAAGACCATTTCAAGGACATCTTTTTTCCATCTACGTAACATTGCAAAAATCAGAAACTTTCTGTCCAAAAATGATGCAGAAAAATTAATCCATGCTTTTGTCACTTCTAGGTTAGACTACTGCAATGCTCTATTTTCCGGCTACCCGGATAAAGCACTAAATAAACTTCAGTTAGTGCTAAACATGGCTGCTAGAATCTTGACTAGAACCAAAATATTTGATCATATTACTCCAGTGCTAGCCTCTCTACACTGGCTTCCTGTCAAAGCAAGGGCTGATTTCAAGGTTTTACTGCTAACCTACAAAGCATTACATGGGCTTGCTCCTACCTATCTCTCTGATTTGGTCCTGCCGTACATACCTACACGTACGCTACGGTCACAAGACGCAGGCCTCCTAATTGTCCCTAGAATTTCTAAGCAAACAGCTGGAGGCAGGGCTTTCTCCTATAGAGCTCCATTTTTATGGAACGGTCTGCCTACCCATGTCAGAGACGCAAACTCGGTCTCAACCTTTAAGTCTTTACTGAAGACTCATCTCTTCAGTGGGTCATATGATTGAGTGTAGTCTGGCCCAGGAGTGGGAAGGTGAACGGAAAGGCTCTGGAGCAACGAACCGCCCTTGCTGTCTCTGCCTGGCCGGTTCCCCTCTTTCCACTGGGATTCTCTGCCTCTAACCCTATTACAGGGGCTGGGTCACTGGCTTACTGGGGCTCTCTCATGCCGTCCCTGGAGGGGGTGCGTCACCTGAGTGGGTTGATTCACTGATGTGGTCATCCTGTCTGGGTTGGCGCCCCCCCTTGGGTTGTGCCATGGCGGAGATCTTTGTGGGCTATACTCAGCCTTGTCTCAGGATAGTAAGTTGGTGGTTGAAGATATCCCTCTAGTGGTGTGGTGGCTGTGCTTTGGCAAAGTGGGTGGGGTTATATCCTGGGGTTATATCCTTCCTGTTTGGCCCTGTCCGGGGTGTCCTCGGATGGGGCCACAGTGTCTCCTGACCCCTCCTGTCTCAGCCTCCAGTATTTATGCTGCAGTAGTTTATGTGTCTGGGGGCTAGGGTCAGTTTGTTATATCTGGAGTACTTCTCCTGTCCTATTCGGTGTCCTGTGTGAATCTAAGTGTGCATTCTCTAATTCTCTCCTTCTCTCTTTCTTTCTCTCTCTCGGAGGACCTGAGCCCTAGGACCATGCCCCAGGACTACCTGACATGATGACTCCTTGCTGTCCCCAGTCCACCTGGCCATGCTGCTGTTCCAGTTTCAACTGACCTGAGCCCTAGGACCATGCCCCAGGATTACCTGACATGATGACTCCTTGCTGTCCCCAGTCCACCTGGCCATGCTGCTGCTCCAGTTTCAACTTCCACCTGACTGTGCTGCTGCTCCAGTTTCAACTGTTCTGCCTTATTATTATTCGACCATGCTGGTCATTTATGAACATTTGAACATCTTGGCCATGTTCTGTTATAATCTCCACCCGGCACAGCCAGAAGAGGACTGGCCACCCCACATAGCCTGGTTCCTCTCTAGGTTTCTTCCTAGGTTTTGGCCTTTCTAGGGAGTTTTTCCTAGCCACCGTGCTTCTACACCTGCATTGCTTGCTGTTTGGGGTTTTAGGCTGGGTTTCTGTACAGCACTTTGAGATATCAGCTGATGTACGAAGGGCTATATAAATAAATTTGATTTGATTTGATTTGATCTATGTGGAAGGGAAGTGTATCTATGTGGAAGGTAAGGGAAGTGTATCTATGTGGAAGGGAAGTGTATCTATGTGGAAGGGAAGGGAAGTGTATCTACGTGGAAGGGAAGGGAAGTGTATCTATGTGGAAGGGAAGGGAAGTGTATCTATGTGGAAGGGAAGGGAAGTGTATCTATGTGGAAGGGAAGGGAAGTGTATCTATGTGGAAGGGAAGTGTATCTATGTGGAAGGGAAGGGAAGTGTATCTATGTGGAAGGGAAGGGAAGTGTATCTATGTGGAAGGGAAGGGAAGTGTATATATGTGGAAGGGAAGGGAAGTGTATCTATGTGGAAGGGAAGGGAAGTGTATCTATGTGGAAGGGAAGTGTATCTATGTGGAAGGGAAGGGAAGTGTATCTATGTGGAAGGGAAGGGAAGTGTATCTATGTGGAAGGGAAGGGAAGTGTATCTATGTGGAAGGGAAGGGAAGTGTATCTATGTGGAAGGGAAGGGAAGTGTATCTATGTGGAAGGGAATGTGGAAGGGAAGTGTATCTATGTGGAAGGAAGGGAAGTGTATCTATGTGGAAGGAAGGGAAGTGTATCTATGTGGAAGGGAAGGGAAGTGTATCTATGTGGAAGGGAAGGAATGTGGAAGGGAAGTGTATCTATGTGGAAGGGAAGGGAAGTGTATCTATGTGGAAGGGAAGTGTATCTATGTGGAAGGGAAGGGAGTGTATCTATGTGGAAGGGAAGGGAAGTGTATCTATGTGGAAGGGAAGGGAAGTGTATCTATGTGGAAGGGAAGTGTATCTATGTGGAAGGGAAGGGAAGTGTATCTATGTGGAAGGGAAGTGTATCTATGTGGAAGGGAAGTGTATCTATGAGGAAGGAAGGGAAGTGTATCTCTGTGGAAGGGAAGGGAAGTGTATCTATGTGGAAGGGAAGTGTATCTATGTGGAAGGGAAGGGAAGTGTATCTATGTGGAAGGGAAGTGTATCTATGTGGAAGGGAAGTGTATCTATGTGGAAGGAAGGGAAGTGTATCTATGTGGAAGGAAGGAAGTGTATCTATGTGGAAGGGAAGTGTATCTATGTGGAAGGGAAGGGAAGTGTATCTATGTGGAAGGGAAGTGTATCTATGTGGAAGGAAGGGAAGTGTATCTATGTGGAAGGGAAGGGAAGTGTATCTATGTGGAAGGGAAGGGAAGTGTATCTATGTGGAAGGGAAGGGAAGTGTATCTATGTGGAAGGGAAGGGAAGTGTATCTATGTGGAAGGGAAGGGAAGTGTATCTATGTGGAAGGGAAGGGAAGTGTATCTATGTGGAAGGAAGGGAAGTGTATCTATGTGGAAGGGAAGGGAAGTGTATCTATGTGGAAGGAAGGGAAGTGTATATATGTGGAAGGGAAGGGAAGTGTATCTATGTGGAAGGGAAGGGAAGTGTATCTATGTGGAAGGGAAGGGAAGTGTATCTATGTGGAAGGGAAGTGTATCTATGTGGAAGGGAAGGGAAGTGTATCTATGTGGAAGGAAGGGAAGTGTATCTATGTGGAAGGAAGGGAAGTGTATCTATGTGGAAGGGAAGGGAAGTGTAGCTATGTGGAAGGGAAGTGTATCTATGTGGAAGGGAAGGGAAGTGTATCTATGTGGAAGGGAAGGGAAGTGTATATATGTGGAAGGGAAGGGAAGTGTAGCTATGTGGAAGGGAAGGGAAGTGATCTATGTGGAAGGGAAGTGTATCTATGTGGAAGGGAAGGGAAGTGTATCTATGTGGAAGGGAAGGGAAGTGTATATATGTGGAAGGGAAGGGAAGTGTATCTATGTGGAAGGGAAGGGAAGTGTAGCTATGTGGAAGGGGAGGGAAGTGTATTATGTGGAAGGGAAGTGTATCTATGTGGAAGGGAAGGGAAGTGTAGCTATGTGGAAGGTAAGGGAAGTGTATCTATGTGGAAGGAAGTGTATCTATGTGGAAGGGAAGGGAAGTGTATCTATGTGGAAGGAAGGGAAGTGTATCTATGTGGAAGGGAAGTGTATCTATGTGGAAGGGAAGGGAAGTGTATCTATGTGGAAGGGAAGGGAAGTGTATATATGTGGAAGGGAAGGGAAGTGTAGCTATGTGGAAGGGAAGGGAAGTATCTATGTGGAAGGGAAGTGTATCTATGTTGTATATATGTGGAAGGGAAGGGAAGTGTATCTATGTGGAAGGGAAGGGAAGTGTAGCTATGTGGAAGGGAGGGAAGTGTATTATGTGGAAGGGAAGTGTATCTATGTGGAAGGGAAGGGAAGTGTAGCTATGTGGAAGGTAAGGGAAGTGTATCTATGTGGAAGGGAAGTGTATCTATGTGGAAGGGAAGGGAAGTGTATCTATGTGGAAGGAAGGGAAGTGTATATATGTGGAAGGGAAGGGAAGTGTATATATGTGGAAGGGAAGGGAAGTGTATCTATGTGGAAGGGAAGGGAAGTGTATCTATGTGGAAGGGAAGGGAAGTGTAGCTATGTGGAAGGGGAGGGAAGTGTATTTTGTGGAAGGGAAGTGTATCTATGTGGAAGGGAAGGGAAGTGTAGCTATGTGGAAGGGAAGGGAAGTGTATCTATGTGGAAGGGAAGTGTATCTATGTGGAAGGGAAGGGAAGTGTATCTATGTGGAAGGGAAGGGAAGTGTATCTATGTGGAAGGGAAGGGAAGTGTATCTATGTGGAAGGAAGTGTATCTATGTGGAAGGGAAGGGAAGTGTATCTATGTGGAAGGAAGGGAAGTGTATCTATGTGGAAGGGAAGGGAAGTGTATCTATGTGGAAGGGAAGGGAAGTGTATCTATGTGGAAGGGAAGTGTATCTATGTGGAAGGTTCAGAGAAAACAACACAATCACATGGTGGCTTTTTATGGTCATGATTAATAATGTATGGAGAACAGGATAAAGGCTGGAGGTGTAGTTAATAGTTAGTAGTTAGTAGCTAGTAGTTAGTAGCTAGTAGTTAGGAGTTAGTAGTTAGAAGTTACTAGTTAGTAGCTAGTAGCTAGTCGTTACTAGTTAGTAATTAGTAGCTAGTAGCTAGCAGTTAGTAGTAGTTAGTAGTAGTTACTAGTTAGCAGTTAGTAGTAGTCATTAGTCGTTAGTAATTAGTAGTTAGTCGTTACTAGTTACTAGTTACTAGTTACTAGTTGGTAGTTAGTAGTTAGTAGTAGCCTCCTGGTCTAGAGAGAAACACAGGTCCCCATGCTAACCATTAGCCGCTAACCTCCACCGTGTATCTCTCTATGATAATGTTATGCTAACCGCTAGCCGCTAACCTCCACCCTGTGTCTCTCTATGATAATGTGGTGCTAACCGCTAGCCGATAACCTCCACCCAGTGTCTCTCTATGATAATGTGGTGCTAACCATTAGCCGCTAACCCCCACCCTGTGTCTCTCTATGATAATGTGGTGCTAACCGTTAGCCGCTAACCTCCACCCTGTGTCTCTCTATGATAATGTGGTGCTAGCAGCTAACCTCCACCCTGTGTCTCTCTATGATTATGTGGTGCTAGCCGCTAACCTCCACCCTGTGTCTCTCTATGATAATGTGGTGCTAACCATTAGCCGCTAACCCCACCATGTGTCTCTCTATGATAATGTGGTGCTAACCATTAGCCGCTAACCTCCACCCTGTGTCTCTCTATGATAATGTGGTGCTAACCATTAGCCGCTAACCTCCACCCTGTGTCTCTCTATGATTATGTGGTGCTAGCCGCTAACCTCCACCCTGTGTCTCTCTATGATAATGTGGTGCTAACCATTAGCCGCTAACCCCACCATGTGTCTCTCTATGATAATGTGGTGCTAACCATTAGCCGCTAACCTCCACCCTGTGTCTCTCTATGATAATGTGGTGCTATGATTATTAGCCGCTAACCCCCACCATGTGTCTCTCTATGATAATGTGGTGCTAACCATTAGCCGCTAACCTCCACCATGTGTCTCTCTATGATAATGTGGTGCTAACCATTAGCCGCTAACCTCCACCCTGTGTCTCTCTATGATAATGTGGTGCTAGCCGCTAACCTCCACCCTGTGTCTCTCTATGATAATGTGGTGCTAACCATTAGCCGCTAACCCCACCATGTGTCTCTCTATGATAATGTGGTGCTAACCATTAGCCGCTAACCCCACCATGTGTCTCTCTATGATAATGTGGTGCTAACCATTAGCCGCTAACCCCCACCATGTGTCTCTCTATGATAATGTGGTGCTAACCATTAGCCGCTAACCTCCACCATGTGTCTCTCTATGATAATGTGGTGCTAACCATTAGCCGTTAACCTCCACCCTGTGTCTCTCTATGATAATGTTGTGCTAGCCGCTAACCTCCACCCTGTGTCTCTCTATGATAATGTGGTGCTAACCATTAGCCGCTAACCTCCACCCTGTGTCTCTCTATGATAATGTTATGCTAACCGCTAGCCGCTAACCTCCACCCTGTGTCTCTCTATGATAATGTTATGCTAACCGCTAGCCGCTAACCTCCACCCTGTGTCTCTCTATGATAATGTGGTGCTAACCATTAGCCGCTAACCTCCACCCTGTGTCTCTCTATGATAATGTTATGCTAACCGCTAGCCGCTAACCTCCACCCTGTGTCTCTCTATGATAATGTATACTAACCGCTAGCCGCTAACCTCCACCCTGTGTCTCTCTATGATAATGTGGTGCTAACCTAGCCGCTAACCTCCACCCTGTGTCTCTCTATGATAATGTTATGCTAACCGCTAGCCGCTAACCTCCACCCTGTGTCTCTCTATGATAATGTTATGCTAACCGCTAGCCGCTAACCTCCACCCTGTGTCTCTCTATGATAATGCGGTGCTGAATTCCAACTGAAAGTGCCATGACTGTTCCTGGGATCAGAGTTAGTCCGTGATGTCATTACAACGTCTGTCACAGCCTGCTGGATGCAATCAGCTTTCCCGCTGTGTTCTGCTCCGATCTGTGACACACACACACACACACACACACACACACACACACACACACACACACACACACACACACACACACACACACACACACACACACACACACACACACACACACACACACACACACACACACACACACACACACACACACACACACACACACACATGCGCACACACACACACACACTCACACACACATGCGCACACACACACACACACACTGACACGCACACACACATGCTGACACACACTCCGCTACGATCCGTCACGCCAGGGCCCTGAGAACTAAGGGACAGATTGTTTGGTGAGAGGTTAAATTGAAATCTCATCTCGTCCCGATGTAGCTATTCAATTCACAGACAACAGAGAGCCCTGTCCTGGAATCTTTATCAGGAGGGGGGAGACGTGTTAGGAACTGTGCCACTCGCATTATAGAATTGTCTCTGTATCCCTCCTCCTCTATGCCTTTATCCCTCCTCCTCTATCCCTCCTCCTCTATCCTATCCCTCTATCCCTCTATCCCTCCTCCTCTATCCCTCTATCCCTCATCCTCTATCCTATCCCTCTATCCATCCTCTTCTATCCTATCCTATCCCTCTATCTCCTCCTCTATCCTATCCCTCTATCCCTCCTCCTCTATCCTATCCCTCTATCCCTCCTCCTCTATCCTATCCCTCTATTCCTCCTCCTCTATCCTATCCCTCTATCCCTCCTCCTCTATGCCTCTATCCCTCCTCCTCTATCCTATCCCCTACCCCTCCTCCTCTATGCCTCTATCCCTCCTCCTCTATCCCTCCTCCTCTACCCTATCCCTCTATCCCTCCTCCTCTATCCCTCCTCCTCTACCCTATCCCTCGATCCCTCCTCCTCTATCCCTCTATCCCTTCTCCACTATCCTATCCCTCCTCCTCCTCTATCCCTCTATCCCTCCTCCTCTACCCTATCCCTATATCCCTTCTCCACTATCCTATCCCTCCATCCCCCTCCTCTATCCCTCTATCACTCCTCCTCTATGCCTCTATCCCTCCTCCTCTATCCTATCCCTATATCCCTTCTCCACTACCCTATCCCTCCATCCCTCCTCCTCTATCCTATCCCTCTATCCCTCCTCCTCCTATCCTATCCCTCTATTCCTCCTCCTCTATCCTATCCCTCTATTCCTCCTCCTCTATCCTATCCCTCCTCCTCTATCCTATCCCTCTATCCATCCTCCACTATCCTATCCCTCCTACTCTACCCTATCCCTCTATCACTGCTCCTCTACCCTATCCCTCCTCCTCTATCCCTCCTACTCTACCCTATCCCTCCATCCCTCCTCCTCTACCCCTATCCCTCTATCCCTCCTCCTCTATCCTATCCCTCTATCCCTCCTCCTCTATCCTATCCCTCTATTCCCTCCTCCTCTATCCTATCCCTCCTCCTCTATCCCCTATCCCTATCTATCCCTATCCATCCTCCACCCTATCCCTCTATCCCTCCTCCTCTACCCTATCCCTCTATCCCTCCTCCACTATCCTATCCCTCCATTCCTCCTCCTCTACCCTATCCCTCTATCCTTCCTCCTCTATCCTATCCCTATATCCCTCCTCATCTACCCTATCCCTCTATCCTCCTCCACTATCCTATCCCTCTATCCCTCCTCCTCTATCCCCTATCCCTCTATCCCTCCTCCTATCCTATCCCTCTATCCATCCTCCACTATCATATCCCCATCCCTCCTCTATCCTATCCCTCCTCCTCTATCCTATCCGTCTATCCCTCCTCCTCTATCCTATCCCTCCATCCCTCCTCCTCTATCCCTCTATCCCTCTATCCCTCCTCCTCTATCCATCCTCCACTATCCTATCCCTCTATTCCTCCTCCTCTACCCTATCCCTCCATCCCTCCTCCACTACCCTATCCCTCTATCCCTCCTCCTCTACCCTATCCCTCTATTCCTCCTCCCTCCTACCCTATCCCCTCTACCCCTCCTCCTCTGGCCCCTATGACACACACACACACACACACACACACACACACACACACCCTCTATCCCTGACTGCAGCACACTTTTTCATACAAAAGAATCCCTCTAGGGAATAGGGTGCACTATGTAGGGAATCTCCACAATGTAGGGAATCCCTCTAGGTAGGGAATCCTCCACTATCCTAGGGAATAGGGTGCAATAGGTAGGGATTAGGGTGCACTATAGGGAATAGGGTGCACTATGTAGGGAATAGGGTCCCACTATGTAGGGAATAGGGGGAACTATGTAGAGAATAGGGTCCTAGGGAATAGGGTGCCCTCCTCCTAGGGAATAGGGTCACTATGTAGGGAATAGGAGAACTATGTAGGGAATAGGGTGCACTCCTCTAGGGAATATCCAATCTAGGGAATCCCTCCTCCTCTACCCTATCCCTCTAGGGAATAGGGTGCCTCCTCTATCCTAGGGTCCCTCTATAGGGAATCCTCCACTATCCTAGGGAATCCATCCCTATGTCTGGAATAGGGTCACTTATGGGAAATGTGGCCTCCCTGAATAGGAGGGAACACACACACACACAATACACACAGTAGGTAGGGAATACACACACACACAGGGAATAGGGTGCAGTACAGGGAATAGGGTGCAATACGTTTGATAGGGTGACCTGTGAATGGGCACACTTTTCAGGGACAAAAGAAGTGCACTATCAGTAGGGGAATAGGGTGCACCATGTAGGGAATAGGGTGCACAATGTAGGGAATAGGGTGCAATAGGTAGGGAATAGGGTGCACTATAGGTAGGGAATAGGGTGCACTATGTAGGGAATAGGGTGCACTATGTAGGGAATAGGGTGCAATAGGTAGGGAATAGGGTGCACTATGTAGGGAATAGGGTGCAGTATGTAGGGAATAGGGTGCACTACGTAGGGAACAGGGTGCACTACGTAGGGAATAGGGTGCAGTGAATAGTATGTAGGGGGGATAGGGTGCACTACGTAGGGAATAGGGTGCACTATGTAGGGAATAGGGTGCACTATGTAGGGAACAGGGTGCACTATGTAGGGAATAGGGTGCAGTATGTAGGGAATAGGGTGCAGTATGTAGGGAATAGGGTGCAGAATATGTAGGGAATAGGGTGCAGTATGTAGGGAACAGGGTGCAGTATGTAGGGAATATAGGGAATAGGGTGCACTATGTAGGGAATAGGGTGCAGTATGTATGTAGGGAATAGGGTGCAGTATGTAGGGAATAGGGTGCAGTATGTAGGGAATAGGGTGCAGTATGTAGGGAATAGGGTGCACTATGTAGGGAATAGGGTGCACTATGTAGGGAATAGGGTGCACTATGTAGGGAATAGGGTGCACTATGTAGGGAATAGGGTGCACTATGTAGGGAATAGGGTGCACTATGTAGGGAATAGGGTGCACTCAGCACCGTGTTGTTGTTCATGGTTATGTGGCTCAGTACAAAGAAGAGCCCTCGGTACGTCTGTTCATAAATACTGCAGACCGACCAGTTCCACACGTCCCAAACGGAACACTGCTCCCTATATAGTGCACTACTTTAGACCGGAGCCCTATGGACCGGAGCCCTATGGAACCCTATTCCCTATGTAGTGCACTACTTTAGACCGGGGCCCTGTGAGATTTCATATCAGCCCTGGTCGAATGTAGTGCGCTATGTAGGGAATAGTGTTCCGTCTGAGACACGGATCTGTGTGGGACGGTTTCTCTTGTGTGACGCTGTTAGAAGTGACATTCCTCCCCGTGAGCGACAGAGACAGTCGTGCCTTGGCAGTGTGCCCTCTGGCTGTACACCTCTTCTACTGACAGCCCTCTGGCTGTACACCCCTTCTACTGACAGCCCTTTGGCTGTACACCCCTTCTACTGACAGCCCTCTGGCTGTACACCCCTTAGTACTGACAGCCCTCTGGCTGTACACCCCTTAGTACTGACAGCCCTCTGGCTGTACACCCCTTCTACTGACAGCCCTCTGGCTGTACACCCTTCTAGTGACAGCCCTCTGGCTGTGACACACCCCTTCTACTGACAGCCCTCTGGCTGTACACCCCTTCTACTGACAGCCCTCTGGCTGTACACCCCTTCTAGTGACAGCCCTCTGGCTGTACACCCTTCTACTGACAGCCCTCTGGCTGTACACCCTTCTACTGACAGCCCTCTGGCTGTACACCCTTCTACTGACAGCCCTCTGGCTGTACACCCTTCTACTGACAGCCCTCTGGCTGTACACCCTTCTACTGACAGCCCTCTGGCGTACACACCCTTCTACTGACAGCCCTCTGGCCAAACACCCCTTCTACTGACAGCCCTCTGGCCAAACACCCCTTCTACTGACAGCCCTCTGGCTGTACACCCCTTCTACTGACAGCCCTCTGGCTGTACACCCCTTCTACTGACAGCCCTCTGGCCAAACACCCCTTCTACTGACAGCCCTCTGGCTGTACACCCCTTCTACTGACAGCCCTCTGGCTGTACACCCCTTCTACTGACAGCCCTCTGGCTGTACACCCTTCTACTGACAGCCCTCTGGCTGTACACCCTATTCAACAGCCCTCTGCTTTTCTACTGTCACGCCTGGTAACAATGGCACTGACAGTCTGTTCCTTACTGACAGCCCTCTGGGAGGATGACAGCCCTCTGGGGAGGTCTACTGACAGCCCTCTGGGAACATGGGACTGACAGCCTCTGGGAGACAGGGTGGCTGTACACCCTTCTACTGACAGCCCTCTGGCTGTACACCCCTTCTACTGACAGGCTGGGGAGGTGGGGGACTGACAGGGTGGGAATATGGGAGCCCCTCTGAGGTGGGAGAGAGGGTGGGAATATGGGACTGGGAGGTCTGGAGGGTACACCCTATGGGACTGGGACAGGGTGGGAATATGGGAGGGGAGGTGGGAGACTGACAGGGTGGGAATATGGGACTGGGAGGTGGGAGAGAGGGTGGGAATATGGGAGGGCAGGTGGGACTGACAGCCCTCTGGGTGGGAATATGGGAGGTGGGAGAGGGTCTACTGACAATATGGGAGGGGAGGTGGGGGGAGGTGGGAATATGGGAGGGAGGTGGGGGACTGACAGGTGGGAATATGGGAGCCCTCTGGGAGGTGGGACTGACAGGGTGGGAATATGGGAGGGGAGGTGGGACAGAGGGTGGGAATATGGGAGCCCTCTGGCTGGGAGACAGGGTGGGAATATGGGAGGGCAGGTGGGAGAGAGGGTGGGAATATGGGAGGGAGGGGGGGAGAGGGTGGGAATATGGGGGGAGGTGGGAGAGAGAGGGTGGGAATATGGGAGGGGAGGTGGGGGGAGGGTGGGAATATGGGAGGGGGGTGGGGGAGAGGGTGGGAATATGGGAGGGGAGGTGGGAGAGAGGGTGGGAATATGGGAGGGGAGGTGGGGAGAGGGTGGGAATATGGGAGGGGAGGTGGGGGAGAGGGTGGGAATATGGGAGGGGAGGTGGGAGAGAGGGTGGGAATATGGGAGGGGAGGTGGGAGAGAGGGTGGGAATATGGGAGGGAGGTGGGAGAGGGTGGGAATATGGGAGGGGAGGTGGGGAGAGAGGGTGGGAATATGGGGGGGGAGGTGGGAGAGAGGGTGGGAATATGGGAGGGGAGGTGGGAGAGGGTGGGAATATGGGAGGTGGGAGAGGGTGGGGAGGTGGGGAGAGGGTGGGAATATGGGAGGGAGGTGGGTTGTGGAATGTTACAATATTTTTTTATTTTACCTTTATTTAACCCTTATTTAACCTTTATTGAACCAGGCTAGTCAGTTAAGAACAAATCTTAATTACAATGATGGCCTAGGAACAGATATGATAGATTAGACTGTGTATGGTTACCTAGCTAGGACAGAACGTTGACTTCATTTGGTGTTGGTACGGCTGACACGTGATCTGCAAGGGGCCTCCCCGGTCTCCATGGTAACACAGTCAGACAGATATGGTGTTGGTACTGATGGGTGATCTGGGAGGGGCCTCCCGGTCTCCATAGTAACACAGTCAGACAGATATGGAATGTTGGTACTGATTTTTTATTTTACCTTTATTGAACCAGGCTAGTCAGTTAAGAACAAACTTAATTACAATGATGGTACTGATGGAACGTGATCTGCAAGGGGCCTCCCTGGTCTCCATAGCAACACAGTCAGACAGATTTGGTGTTGGTACTGATGGCACGTGATCTGCAAGGGGCCTCCCGGTCTCCATAGCAACACAGTCAGACAGATATGGTGTTGGTACGGCTGACATGTGTTCTGCAAGGGGCCTCCCGGTCTCCATGGTAACACAGTCAGACGATTATGCCATTGGTAAAGGGGCCTCCCCGGTCTCCATAGTAACACAGTCAGACAGACACGCCCGTTGGTACTGAAGCTCTTTCGGTCACACACTGTTTCTCCTGCTGAGAACCAGGTCCGTCTGTCCAACACGCCAAAGCGCTTTAACAACTTTAAAACCCATCTCTGTCGCCGTGTGTCACTAAGTTAGAAAAAGCATGAACTTTTCTGTTGGCAGCCGTGCAGGTGTCGTGGCGTGAATGTTTGCGTTCCCGAACCTCAGATCCTGACACCTGTTTACACAGTAAGTTCAAAGCCGAGCGGATTACAACCCCAACGTCTCCGCTTATTTGGATGAGCAATAACACACGGATTTGCATAAAACCTTTGATTTAACACAGATGAACACACTGCTGTGGAGAAAACAGCCCGCTTTGTTGAGATTAGAAGAGTTTATTTGTCACATTAGGTAGAATTACCTGTTAGAGAGAGAGAGAGAGAGAGAGAGAGAGAGAGAGAGAGACAGAAAGAGAGACAGAGAGAGACAGAGAGAGAGACAGAGAAGAGAGAGAGAGAGAGAGAGAGAGACAGAGAGAGAGAGAGAGAGAGAGAGAGAGAGAGAGAGAGAGAGAGAGAGAGAGAGAGAGACAGAGAGAGAGAGAGAGAGAGAGACAGAGAGAGACAGACAGAGAGAGAGAGAGAGAGAGAGAGACAGAGAGAGAGACAGAGAGAGAGAGAGACAGAGAGAGACAGAGAGAGAGAGAGAGAGAGAGAGAGAGAGAGAGACAGAGAGACAGAGAGAGGCAGAGGGCAAAGATCCAGAGAGATGATTGGGGGTTTGTGTTGACCATATGTCTTCCTGCCTTCCCATGTGACCTCTCTCAGTCCCTTCTGATTGGCTGGCTGAGACAATAGGTAAACTCTGTATTTGTGACTGGGCTGGACTGGGTTCTGCACATTCTGCTAACTTGACAACAGTTACCTTTTGTTTCCTTGTTATAAAAAACTGGACTGGACTGACTGTTCCCTAGACTGGACTGACTGTTCCCTAGACTGGACTGACTGTTCCCTAGACTGGACTGACTGTTCCTAGACTGGACTGACTGTTCCCTAGACTGGACTGTTCCCTAGACTGGACTGTTCCCTAGACTGGACTGGACTGTTCCCTAGACTGGACTGACTGTTCCCTAGACTGGACTGTTCCCTAGACTGGACTGACTGTTCCCTAGACTGGACTGTTCCCTAGACTGGACTGACTGTTCCCTAGACTGGACTGACTGTTCCCTAGACTGGACTGACTGTTCCCTAGACTGGACTGACTGTTCCCTAGACTGGACTGACTGTTCCCTAGACTGGACTGACTGTTCCCTAGACTGGACTGACTGTTCCCTAGAGACTGGACTGACTGTTCCCTAGACTGGACTGACTGTTCCCTAGACTGGACTGACTGTTCCCTAGACTGACTGTTCCCTAGACTGGACTGACTGTTCCCTAGACTGGACTGACTGTTCCCTAGACTGGACTGTTCCCTAGACTGGACTGGACTGTCCCTGTTCCCTAGACTGGACTGACTGTTCACTAGACTGGACTGACTGTTCCCTAGACTGGACTGGACTGTTCCCTAGACTGGACTGACTGTTCCCTAGACTGGACTGACTGTTCACTAGACTGGACTGACTGTTCCCTAGACTGGACTGTTCCCTAGACTGGGCTGAGTGTTCCCTAGACTGGACTGACTGTTCCCTAGACTGGACTGACTGTTACCTAGACTGGGCTGTTCCCTAGACTGGGCTGACTGTTCCCTAGACTGGACTGACTGTTCCCTAGACTGGACTGACTGTTCTCTAGATTGGACTGGTCCCTAGACTGGACTGACTGATCCCTAGACTGGACTGACTGTTCTCTAGATTGGACTGTTCCCTAGACTGGACTGACTGTTCCCTAGACTGGACTGACTGTTCCCTAGACTGGACTGACTGGTCCCTAGACTGGACTGTTTCCTAGACTTGACTGGACAGACTGTTCCCTAGACTGGACTGGACTGTTCCCTAGACCGGACTGACTCTTCCCTAGACTGGACCGGACTGTTCCCTAGACTAGACTGGACTGTTCCC
>NW_024608186.1:27500-50000 GCF_018296145.1 Oncorhynchus tshawytscha
AAGTCTTGGTTGGTGAGCGGACCCCAGACCTCACAACCATAAAGGGCAATGGGCTCTATGACCGATTCAAGTATTTTTAGCCAAATCCTAATTGGTATGTTGAAATTTATGTTCCTTTTGATGGCATAGAATGCCCTTCTTGCCTTGTCTCTCAGATCGTTCACAGCTTTGTGGAAGTTACCTGTGGCGCTGATGTTTAGGCCAAGGTATGTATAGTTTTTTGTGTGCTCTAGGGCAACAGTGTCTAGATGGAATTTGTATTTGTGGTCCTGGTGACTGGACCTTTTTTGGAACACCATTATTTTGGTCTTACTGAGATTTACTGTCAGGGCCCAGGCCTGACAGAATCTGTGCAGAAGATCTAGGTGCTGCTGTAGGCCCTCCTTGGTTGGTGACAGAAGCACCAGATCATCAGCAAACAGCAGACATTTGACTTCAGATTCTAGTAGGGTGAGGTCGGGTGCTGCAGACTTTTCTAGTGCCCGCCAATTCGTTGATATAAATGTGTATTTTTTGCCAATTTTAACCGCACACTTGTTGTTTGTGTACATGGATTTTATAATGTCGTATGTTTTACCCCCAACACCACTTTCCATCAGTTTGTATAGCAGACCCTCATGCCAAAATGAGTCGAAAGCTTTTTTGAAATCAACAAAGCATGAGAAGACTTTGCCTTTGTTTTGGTTTGTTTGGTTGTCAATTAGGGTGTGCAGGGTGAATACATGGTCTGTTGTACGGTAATTTGGTAAAAAGCCCATTTGACATTTGCTCAGTACATTGTTTTCATTGAGGAAATGTACGAGTCTGCTGTTAATAATAATGCAGAGGATTTTCCCAAGGTTACTGTTGACGCATATTCTACGGTAGTTATTGGGGTCAAATTTGTCTCCACTTTTGTGGTTCGGGGTGATCAGTCCTTGGTTCCAAATATTGGGGAAGATGCCAGAGCTAAGGATGATGTTAAAGAGTTTTAGTATAGCCAAATGGAATTTGTTGTCTGTATATTTGATCATTTCATTGAGGATACCATCAACACCACAGGCCTTTTTGGGTTGGAGGGTTTTTATTTTGTCCTGTAACTCATTCAATGTAATTGGAGAATCCAGTGGGTTCTGGTCTTTAATAGTTGATTCTAAGATCTGTATTTGATCATGTATATGTTTTTGCTCTTTATTCTTTGTTATAGAGCCAAACAGATTGGAGAAGTGGTTTACCCATACATCTCCATTTTGGATAGATAATTCTTTGTGTTGTGGTTTGTTTAGTGTTTTATAATTTTCCCAGAAGTTGTTAGAGTCTATGGATTCTTCAATTGCATTGAGCTGATTTCTGACATGCTGTTCCTTCTTTTTCCGTAGTGTATTTCTGTATTGTTTTAGTGATTCACCATAGTGAAGGCGTAGACTCAGGTTTTCCGGGTCTCTATGTTTTTGGTTGGACAGGTTTCTCAATTTCTTTCTTAGATTTTTGCATTCTTCATCAAACCATTTGTAATTGTTGTTAATTTTCTTCGGTTTTCTATTTGAGATTTTTAGATTTGATAGTGAAGCTGAGAAGTCAATATACTGTTAAGATTTTCTACTGCCAAGTTTACACCTTCACTATTACAGTGGAACATTTTACCCAGGAAACTGTCTAAAAGGGATTGAATTTGTTGTTGCCTAATTGTGTTTTGGTAGGTTTCCAAACTGCATTCCTTCCATCTATAGCATTTCTTAATGTTACTCAGTTCCTTTGGCTTTGATGCCTCATGATTGAGTATTGCTCTGTTTAAGTAGACTGTGATTTTTCTGTGGTCTGATAGGGGTGTCAGTGGGCTGACTGTGAACGCTCTGAGAGACTCTGGGTTGAGGTCAGTGATAAAGTAGTCTACAGTACTACTGCCAAGAGATGAGCTATAGGTGTACCTACCATAGGAGTCCCCTCGAAGCCTACCGTTGACTATGTACATACCCAGCGTGTGACAGAGCTGCTGGAGTTGTGACCCGTTTTTGTTGGTTATGTTGTCATAGTTGTGCCTATATATGGGGGAGGGAATGCTGTCACCTGCAGGCAGGTGTTTGTCCCCCTGTGTGCTGAGGGTGTCAGGTTCTTGTCCGGTTCTGGCATTTAGGTTGCCACAGACTAGTACATGTCCCTGGACCTGGAAATGATTGATTTCCCCCTCCAGGATGGAGAAGCTGTCTTCATCTCGCTCTCTCTCTCTCTCTCTCTCTCTCTCTCTTGTCCTAACCCCTTCTACCTCTCTCTCTCTTGTCCTAACCCCCCTTACCTCTCTCTCTCTGTGTGTCTTGTCCTAACCCCCTCTACCTCTCTCTCTCTCTCTTGTCCTAACCCCCTCTACTTCTCTCTCTCTGTGTCTTGTCCTAACCCCTCTACCTCTCTCTCTCTGTGTGTCTTGTCCTAACCCCCTCTACCTCTCTCTCTCTCTCTTGTCCTAACCCCGTCTACCTCTCTCTCTCTGTGTCTTGTCCTAACCCCCTCTACCTCTCTCTCCCTCCCCTCCTCCCTCCTCTTTGCTAACAACGTCGGGTCACGCTTCATGGTCGCTGCGTTTGAGTTATTTCTCGTAAAATTGGAGTTTGAACCATCTTGTAGTCTCTCTCTCTCTCTCCTCTTATGCAGAATGTTGCTAAGCTGCTACACATTTAGTTGTCAGTCGTGTCGCCCGGCCCACCTCTCATCTGGCTGTCACAGCTGCTGATGAGAAAAGTGCCTAACCTCTATTCTCATAAAGAGGTCTGCAGGAATAACGCCAGTCCCCATCAATCCAGACGCCGTCAGCCTGACAGAGCCGTAATAACACAAATCACTGTGACTTTCAAATGCAAAGAGAAGGAACGTTTCTGCAGTCAGATCACATTGGAGGAACACATTGCACCATTACATTATTTCAGTTTCCCGGGTCCCCTTTCATGTTTTTATAAATCATCCTGGATAAAATGAAATAAACGTGAAGATAAAATAAATGTTGTATAGCCTACAATGCTGAATGGCTACGTTTATATCTTCAAGGTAACGTGGGGTATCAACTTAGAGGCAGGGGAGGAACGAATCGGAGATACGATGTGAACGTTGGGATGTCTTCCCTTTCCTTCTTCGTACCATTTCTAAACAACGTGGAAAATATAAACAACGGGACGTCCTCGCTTTCAACGTTTTCTACCAGTCCACCATCAGAACGCAGCAGAATCTATGGCAGGTTTAACGATGCCAGCGATGCCGGCTTTAGTCTCCAGATTGCTTTGCCTAAGGCTGTTTCTCAGGCTGTTTCCCAAATGGCACCCTATTCCCTACGTAGTGCACAACTTTTGACCAGAGTTGGCACCCTATTCCCTATGTAGTGCACTACTTTTGACCAGAGTTGGCACCCTATTCCCTACGTAGTGCACTACTTTTGACCAGAGTTGGCACCCTATTCCCTAGGTGGTGCACTACTTTTGACCAGAGTTGGCACCCTATTCCCTGTGTAGTGCAGTACTTTAGAACAGGGCCCATCAGTTACAGAGTGACATTTGGGACGCGGGCTAAGCGTGCCATGTGTTGCCTTCGTCTCTCTATTAAAAAACGTGCGCCGGCAGAATAATCACATTGTCCCACCTTTCTGTGCCCAGAATGTGGAAAGCAGGAAGGCACCGCCATACCTAGCCGTGCCAGGACAACATGGCTCCGTCCAAAATACACATTTACACCCTAATTTGTCTGTTGGTTTGTCTTCGAGATAAATATTATGTTACAGAATGAGGTTGCTGTGTCTAATATCAGCTGGGGGAAGTGTTATGTGTCCTAGACAGGTCTGATATCAGCTGGGTGTTATGTGTCCTAGACAGGTCTGATATCAGCTGGGTGTTATGTGTCCTAGACAGGTCTGATATCAGCTGGGTGTTATGTGTACTAGACAGGTCTGATATCAGCTGGGTGTTATGTGTCCTAGACAGGTCTGATATCAGCTGGGTGTTATGTGTCCTAGACAGGTCTGATATCAGCTGGGTGTTATGTGTCCTAGACAGGTTTGATATCAGCTGGGTGTTATGTGTCCTAGACAGGTCTGATATCAGCTGGGTGTTATGTGTCCTAGACAGGTCTGATATCAGCTGGGTGTTATGTGTCCTAGACAGGTCTGATATCAGCTGGGTGTTATGTGTCCTAGACAGGTCTGATATCAGCTGACAGGTCTGATCAGCTGGGTGTTATGTGTCCTAGACAGGTCTGATATCAGCTGGGTGTTATGTGTCCTAGACAGGTCTGATATCAGCTGGGTGTTATGTGTCCTAGACAGGTCTGATATCATGTGTCTGGGTGTTATGTGTCCTAGACAGGTCTGATATCAGCTGTGTTATGTGGACAGGTGTCTGGGTGTTATGTGTCCTAGACAGGTCTGATATCAGCTGTCAAGAAGTGTTATGTGTCCTAGACAGGTCTGATATCAGCTGGTCAGCTGGTGAAGTGTTATGTGTCCTAGACAGGTCTGATATCAGCTGGGTGTTATGTGTCCTAGACAGGTCTGATATCAGCTGGGTGGTATGTGTCCTAGACAGGTCTGATATCAGCTGGGTGTTATGTGTCCTAGACAGGTCTGATATCAGCTGGGTGTTATGTGTCCTAGACAGGTCTGATATCAGCTGGTGAAGTGTTATGTGTCCTAGACAGGTCTGATATCAGCTGGTGAAGTGTTATGTGTCCTAGACAGGTCTGATATCAGCTGGGTGTTATGTGTCCTAGACAGGTCTGATATCAGCTGGGGAAGTGTTATGTGTCCTAGACAGGTCTGATATCAGCTGGGTGTTATGTGTCCTAGACAGGTCTGATATCAGCTGGGTGAAGGGTTATGTGTCCTAGACAGGTCTGATATCAGCTGGGTGTTATGTGTCCTAGACAGGTCTGATATCAGCTGGGGAAGTGTTATGTGTCCTAGACAGGTCTGATATCAGCTGGAGAAGGGTTATGTGTCCTAGACAGGTCTGATATCAGCTGGTGAAGTGTTCAGCTGGTGTAGTGTTATGTCCTAGAGACAGGTCTGATATCAGCTGGGTGTTATGTGTCCTAGACAGGTCTGATATCAGCTGGGTGTTATGTGTCCTAGACAGGTCTGATATCAGCTGGGTGTTATGTGTCCTAGACAGGTCTGATATCAGCTGGGTGTTATGTGTCCTAGACAGGTCTGATATCAGCTGGTGAAGTGTTATGTGTCCTAGACAGGTGTGATATCAGCTGGTGAAGTGTTATGTGTCCAGGTCTGATATCAGCTGGGTGTTATGTGTCCTAGACAGGTCTGATATCAGCTGGGGAAGTGTTATGTGTCCTAGACAGGTCTGATATCAGCTGGGTGTTATGTGTCCTAGACAGGTCTGATATCAGCTGACAGGTCTGATATCAGGGTTATGTGTCCTAGACAGGTCTGATATCAGCTGGGTGTTATGTGTCCTAGACAGGTCTGATATCAGCTGGTGAAGTGTTATGTGTCCTAGACAGGTCTGATATCAGCTGGGGAAGTGTTATGTGTCCTAGACAGGTCTGATATCAGCTGGTGAAGTGTTATGTGTCCTAGACAGGTCTGATATCAGCTGGGTGTTATGTGTCCTAGACAGGTCTGATATCAGCTGGGTGTTATGTGTCCTAGACAGGTTTGATATCAGCTGGGTGTTATGTGTCCTAGACAGGTCTGATATCAGCTGGGTGTTATGTGTCCTAGACAGGTCTGATATCAGCTGGGTGTTATGTGTCCTAGACAGGTCTGATATCAGCTGGGTGTTATGTGTCCTAGACAGGTCTGATATCAGCTGGAGAAGTGTTATGTGTCCTAGACAGGTCTGAGATCAGCGGGTGAAGTGTTATGTGTCCTAGACAGGTCTGATATCAGCTGGGTGTTATGTGTCCTAGACAGGTCTAATATCAGCTGGGTGTTATGTGTCCTAGACAGGTCTGATATCAGCTGGAGAAGTGTTATGTGTCCTAGACAGGTCTGAGATCAGCGGATGAAGTGTTATGTGTCCTAGACAGGTCTGATATCAGCTGGGTGTTATGTGTCCTAGACAGGTCTGATATCAGCTGGGGAAGGGATGCAATAATCACTGCCACTCTCTTTGGCGTTAGGGTGGTGAGAACACTGATGTTGATTGGCCGGTGTTGCCAACCTCATAAGGCCAAACATCTGTGGCGTCTGTTTTCAGTTTAGTGAACGGCTCTCTGGCTCCGGACAGATAGAGGAGCATATGGTGTCAGGTCTGCACCTGCACTCAGACACCCTTCTCATCTGCTGATGGCCAAACACACTAATAAAGACACCCTTCTCATCTGCTGATGGCCAAACACACTAATATAGACACCCTTCTCATCTGCTGATGGCCAAACACACTAATATAGACACCCTTCTCATCTGATGATGGCCAAACACACTAATATAGACACCCTTCTCATCTGATGATGGCCAAACACACTAATATAGACACCCTTCTCATCTGATGATGGCCAAACACACTAATAAAGACACCCTTCTCATCTGCTGATGGCCAAACACACTAATATAGACACCCTTCTCATCTGCTGATGGCCAAACACACTAATATAGACACCCTTCTCATCTGATGATGGCCAAACACACTAATATAGACACCCTTCTCATCTGATGATGGCCAAACACACTAATAATTTGCCCCCCTCATCTGCTGATGGCCAAACACACTAATATAGACACCCTTCTCATCTGCTGATGGCCAAACACACTAATATAGACATATAGACACCCTTCTAATCTGCTGATGGCCAAACACACTAATATAGACACCCTTCTCATCTGCTGATGGCCAAACACACTAATATAGACACCCTTCTCATCTGCTGATGGCCAAACACACTAATATAGACACCCTTCTCATCTGCTGATGGCCAAACACACTAATATAGACACCCTTCTCATCTGCTGATGGCCAAACACACTAATATAGACACCCTTCTCATCTGCTGATGGCCAAACACACTAATATAGACACCCTTCTCATCTGCTGATGGCCAAACACACTAATATAGACACCCTTCTCATCTGCTGATGGCCAAACATCCAACATGGCGGAAACAATGATAAACACCGTCCGACGGACAAATCTGGGTTTGGCGAATTCCAGTCGTTCGCTACCTGCCCGAATGCATGGTTCCAACTGTAAGGTTTGGTGGAGGATGAATAATGTTCTGGGGCTGTTTTTAATGGTTTGGGCCCTGTAGTTCCAATGAAATAAAATCTTAACGCTACAGCATACAATGACATTCTAGACAATTCTGTGCTTCCAACTTTGTGGCAACAGTCTGAGAAAAGGCACGGTCCTGTTTCAGCATGACAATGCCCCCATGCACAAAGCCAGTCCCATACAGAAATGGTTTGTCAAGATCGGTGTGGAAGAACTTGACTGGCCTGCATAGTGCCCTGACCTCAACCCCATCGAACAACTTTGGGATGAATTGGAACTCCGACTGCGAGCCTAATCACCCAACCACACTAATGCTCTATTGGCTGAATCAAAGTCCCAGCAGCAATGTCCCAACATCTAGTGGAAAGCCTTCCCAGAAGACTGGAGGCTGTTATAACAGCCATGTCCCAACATCTAGTGGAAAGCCTTCCCAGAAGACTGGAGGCTGTTATAACAGCCATGTCCCAACATCTAGTGGAAAGCCTTCCCAGAAGACTGGAGGCTGTTATAACAGCAATGTCCCAACATCTAGTGGAAAGCCTTCCCAGAAGACTGGAGCCTGTTATAACAGCAAGGGGAGGACCAACTCCATATTAATGCCCATGATTTTGGAGTGAGATGTTTGACGAGCAGGTGTTGGTCTTGTCGTATACCTGGTGGAAACATAAACTAGACGAAGACCAGGGTCGGTATGATGTGCTGCACCTGCCCACGGTAAGCCTGTCAACGAGTTTGTGACAGACCATAATACTGTAAGTATCGTAAACACTACTTGATTAGATTTGATTACTGTTACAGCGCCATGGGAACCACACCATATGGCTGCTACGTTGGCAGGAGAACACGGAGCCAGTCCTGGCATTGTATATGATGAGCTTTCATTTAATGTCTCTTAGCTGTGAGTGGAAACATGAAGGATGTGACATGAAGGATATATTTTGCTAGTTAGAGTAAAACTATAGTCACTGGCCAGAATTCAATCATCGAAAATAAGATATTTCTTTATAGTTGGGTATATCTCGGCCTGTGTGATATCCCAGCTGTCCGTCCATCCGTCCATCATAAGGATCGCAAAACTGCATAACTTTCCTAAAATTCCCATGTTTTCCAAAACAATTCTGTTTGGAAGATTCCTGGAAACACAAGAACATAAGCAGGAAACCCTTCAACTGGGATTTCTGGAAAACCTGGGAATTTTGGGGAAAGTTACCAGAATTTTGCAATCCTAATTCATCCGTCTGTCTGTCCATCTGTCCCTCCATCTGTCCCCCCATCAGTCTGTCCATCAGTCTGTCCATCAGTCTGTCCATCTGTCCCTCCATCTGTCCCTCCATCAGTCTGTCCATCAGTCTGTCCATCAGTCCCTCCATCTGTCTGTCCATCAGTCCCTCCATCAGTCTGTCCATCAGTCTTTCCATCTGTCTGTCCATCAGTCTGTCCATCAGTCTGTCCATCAGTCCCTCCATCAGTCTGTCCATCAGTCCCTCCATCAGTCTGTCCATCAGTCTGTCCATCAGTCTGTCCATCAGTCAGTCTGTCCATCAGTCTGTCCATCAGTCCCTCCATCAGTCTGTCCATCAGTCTGTCCATCAGTTTGTCCATCTGTCTATCCGTCAGTCTGTCCATCAGTCTGTCCATCTGTCCCTCCATCTGTCTGTCCATCAGTCTGTCCATCTGTCTATCAGTCTGTCCATCAGTCCTTCCATCAGTCTGTCCATCAGTCTGTCCATCAGTCTGTCCATCAGTCTGTCCATCAGTCCCTCCATCAGTCTGTCCATCAGTCCCTCCATCAGTCTGTCCATCAGTCCCTGCATCAGTCTGTCCATCAGTCTTTCCATCAGTCTGTCCATCAGTCCCTCCATCTGTCTGTCCATCTGTCTATCCATCAGTCTGTCCATCAGTTCCTCCATCTGTCTGTCTGTCCATCAGTCCCTCCATCTGTCTATCCATCAGTCTGTCCATCAGTTTGTCCATCTGTCTATCCGTCAGTCTGTCCATCAGTCTGTCCATCTGTCCCCCCATCAGTCTGTCCATCAGTCTCCATCAGTCTGTCCATCAGTCTGTCCATCAGTCTGTCCATCAGTCCTCCATCAGTCTGTCCATCAGTCCCTCCATCAGTCTGTCCATCAGTCCCTCCATCAGTCTGTCCATCAGTCTGTCCATCAGTCACTCCATCAGTCTGTCCATCAGTCCCTCCATCAGTCTGTCCATCAGTCCCTCCATCAGTCTGTCCATCAGTCCGTCCATCAGTCTGTCCATCAGTCCCTCCATCAGTCTGTCCATCAGTCCCTCCATCAGTCTGTCCATCAGTCTGTCCTTCAGTCTGTCCATCTGCGTCCAGCAGCAGCAGTCCTCCTGGGCGTCTCCAGACATCATGACTCCAGTTTCTGCTACAGCCAGTCAAACACAGTCACTTCACTCTGCTCATCTTGTAACTGTTCTCTCCCAAACCCAATGTAGGCTAACACACCCAGCATCAGCCCCTCTACACACTGTAACTTAGCAGAGCCACACACACACACACACACACACACACACACACACATGTAGGTTGTGTGACACACTCACATCAAGGGGCCGTCTGTGGATGGTGGGGGTTGATGACACTCACTAAAACACAGGGGCTGTCTGCAGATGGTGGGGTTGTGTGACTCTCTATAAACCAAGGGGCCGTCTGTAGATGGTGGGGGGTTGTGTGACTCTCTGTAAACCAAGGGGCTGTCTGTAGATGGTGGGGTTGTGTGACTCTCTATAAACCAAGGGGCTGTCTGTAGATGGTGGGGGTTGTGTGACTCTCTATAAACCAAGGGGCTGTCTGTAGATGGTGGGGGTTGTGTGACTCTCTATAAACCAAGGGGCTGTCTGTGGATGGTGGGGGTTGTGTGACTCTCTATAAACCAAGGGGCTGTCTGTAGATGGTGGGGGTTGTGTGACTCTCTATAAACCAAGGGGCTGTCTGTAGATGGTGGGGGTTGTGTGACTCTCTATAAACCAAGGGGCTGTCTGTAGATGGTGGGGTTGTGTGACTCTCTATAAACCAAGGGGCTGTCTGTAGATGGTGGGGGTTGTGTGACTCTCTATAAACCAAGGGGCTGTCTGTAGATGGTGGGGGTTGTGTGACTCTCTATAAACCAAGGGGCTGTCTGTAGATGGTGGGGGTTGTGTGACTCTCTGTAAACCAAGGGCTGTCTGTAGATGGTGGGGGTTGTGTGACTCTCTATAAACCAAGGGGCCGTCTGTAGATGGTGGGGGTTGTGTGACTCTCTATAAACCAAGGGGCTGTCTGTAGATGGTGGGGTTGTGTGACTCTCTATAAACCAAGGGCTGTCTGTAGATGGTGGGGGTTGTGTGACTCTCTATAAACCAAGGGGCTGTCTGTAGATGGTGGGGGTTGTGTGACTCTCTATAAACCAAGGGGCCGTCTGTAGATGGTGGGGTTGTGTGACTCTCTATAAACCAAGGGGCCGTCTGTAGATGGTGGGGGTTGTGTGACTCTCTATAAACCAAGGGGCCGTCTGTAGATGGTGGGGTTGTGTGACTCTCTATAAACCAAGGGGCCGTCTGTAGATGGTGGGGTTGTGTGACTCTATAAACCAAGGGGCCGTCTGTAGATGGTGGGGGTTGTGTGACTCTCTATAAACCAAGGGGCCGTCTGTAGATGGTGGGGTTGTGTGACTCTCTATAAACCAAGGGGCCGTCTGTAGATGGTGGGGGTTGTGTGACTCTCTATAAACCAAGGGGCCGTCTGTAGATGGTGGGGGTTGTGTGACTCTCTATAAACCAAGGGGCCGTCTGTAGATGGTGGGGGTTGTGTGACTCTCTATAAACCAAGGGGCCGTCTGTAGATGGTGGGGGTTGTGTGACTCTATAAACCAAGGGGCCGTCTGTAGATGGTGGGGGTTGTGTGACTCTCTATAAACCAAGGGGCCGTCTGTGGATGGTGGGGGTTGTGTGACTCTGTAAACCAAGGGGCCGTCTGTAGATGGTGGGGGTTGTGTGACTCTCTGTAAATCAAGGGGCCGTCTGTAGATGGTGGGGGTTGTGTGACTCTGTATAAATCAAGGGGCCGTCTGTAGATGGTGGGGGTTGTGTGACTCTCTATAAACCAAGGGGCCGTCTGTGGATGGTGGGGGTTGTGTGACTCTCTATAAACCAAGGGGCCGTCTGTGGATGGTGGGGGTTGTGTGACTCTCTATAAATCAAGGGGCCGTCTGTGGATGGTGGGGGTTGTATGACTCTCTATAAATCAAGGGGCCGTCTGTGGATGGTGGGGGTTGTATGACTCTCTATAAATCAAGGGGCCGTCTGTGGATGGTGGGGGTTGTGTGTGGCTCTGCCTCTGCTCCAGATGTAACATTGAGTCAAGGTTGGTGGGAACGAGGGCATTGGTAAATCTGGAGGGGCTTGTGGGATGGAGAGGTTCAGAGGAGCCAATGGGGAGGAAGTAGAGAGAGAGAGAGAGAGAGAGAGGAGAAGAAGGGGAGAGGGGGCGAGAGAGGGAGAGAGGGGTTCAGATGGGCCAATGGGGAGGAAGAGAGAGAGAGAGAGGAGATGGGCCAATGGGGAGAAGAGAGTTCAGAGAGCCAATGGGGAGGAAGAGAGAGAGAGGGGTTCAGATGGGCCAATGGGGAGGAAGGAGAGGTCAGATGGGCCAATGGGGAGGAAGTAGAGAGAGAGAGAGAGAGAGAGAGAGAGAGAGAGAGAAAGGGAGAGAGACCATTGTAAAAAACAACCCATATTGTTGAGGAGAGGAGAGGGAGGAGAGAGGAGAGGAGAGGAGAGGAGAGGAGAGGAGAGGAGAGAGGAGAGGAGAGAGAGGAGAGGAGAGAGGAGAGGAGAGGAGAGGAGAGAGAGGAGAGGAGAGGAGAGGAGAGGAGAGGAGAGGAGAGGAGAGGAGAGGAGAGGAGAGGAGAGGAGAGGAGGGGAGGAGAGGTCAGCCTGCCGGCTGGTCAGGGAGGGCACAGCCATATGGGAGGGTAAGCAGCTGATGTATGAAGTATCAATATTCAGCCCTACTCTACTCAGAGCCAGTCACACACTGCTTGTGTGTGTGTGTGTGTGTGTGTGTGTGAGAGAGAGAGAGAGAGAGAGAGAGAGAGAGAGAGAGGGCACCTTGGCTGGGCTTGTCGTCACCACCGGGACAAACACTGTCAAACCCTCTCATTTACAGCAACTCATTAGTTAGAGTGGTGGTGAGGGGAGGAGGGGGAGGAGGGGAGAGGGGGGGGAGGAGGGGAGGGAGAGGAGGGGAGGGAGGAGGGGGAGGAGAGGGAGGGGAGGAGGAGGGGGAGGGGAGGGGAGGAGGGGAGGGGAGGGGAGGAGAGGAGGAGGGGAGGAGGAGGGGAGGAGGGGGGAGGGGAGGGAGGAGGGGGAGGAGGGGAGGAGAGGAGGGGAGGAGAGGAGGAGGGGAGGAGGGGAGGAGGGGAGGAGGGGAGGAGGGGAGGAGGGGGAGGAGGGGAGGAGAGGAGGGGAGGAGGGGAGGAGGGAGGGGAGGAGGGGGGAGGGGAGGAGGGGAGGGGGAGGGAGGGAGGAGAGGAGGGGAGGAGAGGAGGGGGAGGAGAGGAGGGGAGGAGGAGGGGGAGGAGGAGGGGAGGGGAGGAGGAGGGAGGGGAGGAGAGGAGGGGAGGGAGGAGGGGAGGAGAGGAGGGGAGGAGGGGAGGAGGGAGGAGGAGGGGAGGGGAGGAGGGGAGGGGAGGAGGAGGGGGAGGGAGGGAGGAGGGGAGGAGAGGAGGGGAGGGGGGAGGAGGGGAGGGAGGAGAGGAGAGGAGGGGAGGAGGGAGGGGAGGAGGGGAGGAGGGGAGGAGGGGAGGGGAGGAGGAGGAGGAGGGGAGGAGGGGGGAGGAGGAGAGGGAGGAGGGGAGGAGGAGGGAGGAGGAGGGGAGGAGAGGAGGGGAGGAGGGGAGGAGGAGGGGAGGGGGAGGAGAGGGAGGAGGGGAGGGGAGGAGGAGGGGAGGGAGGAGGAGAGGGAGGAGGAGGGGAGGAGAGGAGAGGAGGGGAGGGGGAGGGGAGAGGAGGGGAGGAGGAGGGAGAGGGAGGGGAGGGGGGAGGGGAGGGGGAGGGGGGAGGAGGGGAGGAGAGGAGGGGAGGGAGGAGGGGAGGAGAGGAGGGGAGGAGGGTAGGAGAGGAGGGGAGGAGGGTAGGAGAGGAGGGAGGGGAGGAGAGGAGGGGAGGAGAGGAAGGGAGGAGAGGAAGGGAGGAGGAGGTTCAGCTTGTTCATACTCACCTCCCAGTCCCTGAGTGACAGACTGGGACCAGAAATCACACCGTGTTTGGGGCGTTTTTTGTTGTTGATCAGCTACTGAGCGAGAGGACGACAGTGGGGTGAGATAGAGAGAGGTTGTGTCAAGGGGCAGTAGGTGGGATTCGAACCGATGTCGACTCTGTAGACACTGTGTTCCCGGAGGCTGCGTCATCTCCCTCTGCAGACCAGCCAGGCTTCAGGATTTTCAACACAACTGAATTTTGCCCAAGTAATAATCGTTCCGCAGGAAAACCAACCTAATTTAGACTGGCCTACTGTGCTACAGATGGACCAGCCCGTCTGGAATTTGTCCAAATGGCCCGATTGCCAGTCTGTTCAGTCCTTTATAGCGCAGAAAAAACTGGGATGTGTTTACCGTTTTGGCGTCACTAATTTACCAACGCCGGGCGTAACATGAATATACCTTTTATGTTCCACGAGATATTAAAATACTGGAATGGTTTGATGTAAACATCTGCTGTTTCCCTTTTGAAAAACAAGTTAATTTATGACAAATATAAATACTACTGAGCCCTATGGGCCCTGGTCTAAAATAGTGCACTATCTAGGGAATAGGGTGTTATAGGGCCCTGGTCTAAAATAGTGCACTATCTAGGGAATAGGGTTCTATAGGGCTCTGGTCTAAAGTAGTGTACTATATAGGGAATAGGGTTCTATAGGGCTCTGGTCTAAAGTAGTGTACTGTGTAGGGAATAGGGTGTTATAGGGCCCTGGTCTAAAGTAGTGTACTGTGTAGGGAATAGGGTGTTATAGGGCCCTGGTCTAAAGTAGTGTACTATCTAGGGAATAGGGTGCTATAGGGCTCTGGTCTAAAGTAGTGTACTATGTAGGGAATAGGGTTCTATAGGGCTCTGGTCTAAAGTAGTGTACTATCTAGGGAATAGGGTGCTATAGGGCTCTGGTCTAAAGTAGTGTACTATCTAGGGAATAGGGTTTATAGGGCTCTGGTCTAAAATAGTGCACTATCTAGGGAATAGGGTTCTATAGGGCTCTGGTCTAAAGTAGTGCACTATGTAGGGAATAGGGTTCTATAGGGCTCTGGTCTAAAGTTCACTATATAGGGAATAGGGCTCTGGTCTAAAGTAGTGCACTATGTAGGGAATAGGGTTCTATAGGGCTCTGGTCTAAAGTAGTGCACTATCTAGGGAATAGGGTTCTATAGGGATCTGGTCTAAAGTAGTGCACTATGTAGGGAATAAGGTGTTATAGGGCTCTGGTCTAAAGTAGTGCACTATGTAGGGAATAGGGTTCTATAGGGCTCTGGTCTAAAGTAGTGCACTATATAGGGAATAGGGCTCTGGTCTAAAGTAGTGCACTATGTAGGGAATAGGGTTCTATAGGGCTCTGGTCTAAAGTAGTGCACTATCTAGGGAATAGGGTTCTATAGGGCTCTGGTCTAAAGTAGTGCACTATGCAGGGAATAGGGTGCTATTGTGGACTCATTCACAGGGTTTGCTGAGTTTGTTGTTGAGTGCTGCAGTTGTTTTGTTCTCCATCATAGATATGAACATCAGCTGATGTTTTTCTTCCAGGTCCTCCATGATGAGTAACAGGAAGTCAAATGCATCTGCTGGTCATAGGTAGTGCACTATGTGCCTACATAGAGGAAGATTCCCAAATAGCACCCTATATAGTTCCATATGGCACCCTATTCCCTATATAGTTCCATATGTGCCCTAGTCATAGTGTAGTGGCACCCTATTCCCTATATATATTCCATATGGCACCCTATTCCCTATATAGTTCCAAATGGCACCCCATTCCCTATATATATTCCATATGGCACCCTGTTCCCTATATATATTCCATATGGCACCCTATTCCCTATATAGTTCCAAATGGCACCCTATTCCCTATATATATTCCATATGGCACCATATTCCCTATATAGTTCCAAATGGCACCCTATTCCCTATATATATTCCATATGGCACCATATTCCCTATATAGTTCCAAATGGCACCCTATTCCCTATATATATTCCATATGGCACCCTATTCCCCATCTATGGGCCCTAGTCATAGGGTAGTGCACTACGTAGGGAGTAAGGTGCCATTTCCCCATGTAGTCCCCATGGGTCCTAGCCATAGGGTAGTGCACTACGTAGGGAGTAAGGTGCCATTTCCCCATGTATTCCCTATGGGTCCTAGCCATAGGGTAGTGCACTACGTAGGGAGTAAGGTGCCATTTCCCCATGTCGTCCCTATGGGCCCTAGCGATAGGGTAGTGCACTACATAGGGAGTAAGGTGTTATAGGGCCCTAGCAATAGTGTAGTGCACTACGTAGGGAGTAAGGTGTTATAGGGCCCTAGCCATAGGGTAGTGCACTACGTAGGGAGTAAGGTGTTATAGGGCCCTAACCATAGGGTAGTGCACTACGTAGGGAGTAAGGTGTTATAGGGCCCTAGCCATAGTGTAGTGCACTACATAGGGAGTGAGGTGTTATAGGGCCCTAGCCATAGGGTAGTGCACTACGTAGTGAGTAAGGTGTTATAGGGCCCTAGCCATAGGGTAGTGCACTACGTAGTGAGTAAGGTCCCATTTGAGATGCAGACAGAGCGTGATATTGTCGTTCAGTTTTACACCAGATTCTAGTTTTTATTTCCATTGGTTAGAATTAGAGCTGCCTTTAATCTGAAGGTAATATTTTTATATTTTTATATTTTTATTTTCTGGTGCTTGAAGAATTACGAACAAAAAACATCAGCTGGAGTACAAAACAAAACAAAGGACAAAGTTAGATGTTTGGTTCCCTTTCTGAAACGCTGACAAGGAAACGTGGAAGATAAAGACCTGGGATTGTAAAGAAGAGTAGATAGTGTTGGAGTAGATGTTGTGACTGTGTGTTTGGTGACTAACGGTCTCCTCTCTCTGTCAGAAGAGTAGATAGTGTTGGAGTAGATGTTGTGACTGTGTGTTTGGTGACTAACGGTCTCCTCTCTCTGTCAGAAGAGTAGATAGTGTTGGAGTAGATGTTGTGACTGTGTGTTTGGTGACTAACAGTCTCCTCTCTCTGTCAGAAGAGTAGATAGTGTTGGAGTAGATGTTGTGACTGTGTGTTTGGTGACTAACGGTCTCCTCTCTCTGTCAGAAGAGCAGATAGTGTTGGAGTAGATGTTGTGACTGTGTGTTTGGTGACTAACGGTCTCCTCTCTCTGTCAGTAGAAGAGTAGATGTTGTGACTGTGTGTTTGGTGACTAACGGTCTCCTCTCTCTGTCAGAAGAGCAGATAGTGTGTTGTGACTATGTGTTTGGTGACTAACGGTCTCCTCTCGCTGTCAGAAGAGCAGATAGTGTTGGAGTAGATGTTGTGACTGTGTGTTTGGTGACTAACGGTCTCCTCTCTCTGTCAGAAGAGCAGATAATGTTGGAGTAGATGTTGTGACTGTGTGTTTGGTGACTAACGGTCTCCTCTCTCTGTCAGAAGAGTAGATAGTGTTGGAGTAGATGTTGTGACTGTGTGTTTGGTGACTAACGGTCTCCTCTCTCTGTCAGAAGAGCAGATAGTGTTGGAGTAGATGTTGTGACTGTGTGTTTGGTGACTAACAGTCTCCTCTCTCTCTCTCTGTCAGAAGAGTAGATAGTGTTGGAGTAGATGTTGTGACTGTGTGTTTGGTGACTAACGGTCTCTCTCTCTCTGCAGATGAGCAGATAGTGTTGGAGTAGATGTTGTGACTGTGTGTTTGGTGACTAACAGTCTCCTCTCTCTCTCTCTGTCAGAAGAGTAGATAGTGTTGGAGTAGATGTTGTGACTGTGTGTTTGGTGACTAACGGTCTCCTCTCTCTGCAGATGAGCAGATAGTGTTGGAGTAGATGTTGTGACTGTGTGTTTGGTGACTAACAGTCTCCTCTCTCTCTCTGTCAGAAGAGTAGATAGTGTTGGAGTAGATGTTGTGACTGTGTGTTTGGTGACTAACGGTCTCCTCTCTCTGCAGATGAGCAGATAGTGTTGGAGTAGATGTTGTGACTGTGTGTTTGGTGACTAACAGTCTCCTCTCTCTGCAGATGAGCAGATAGTGTTGGAGTAGATGTTGTGACTGTGTGTTTGGTGACTAACAGTCTCCTCTCTCTGCAGATGAGCAGATAGTGTTGGAGTAGATGTTGTGACTGTGTGTTTGGTGACTAACAGTCTCCTCTCGCTGTCAGAAGAGCAGATAGTGTTGGAGTAGATGTTGTGACTGTGTGTTTGGTGACTAACGGTCTCCTCTCTCTGTCAGAAGAGCAGATAGTGTTGGAGTAGATGTTGTGACTGTGTGTTTGGTGACTAACGGTCTCCTCTCTCTGTCAGAAGAGTAGATAGTGTTGGAGTAGATGTTGTGACTGTGTGTTTGGTGACTAACGGTCTCCTCTCTCTGTCAGAAGAGTAGATCGTGTTGGAGTAGATGTTGTGACTGTGTGTTTGGTGACTAACGGTCTCCTCTCGCTGTCAGAAGAGTAGATAGTGTTGGAGTAGATGTTGTGACTGTGTGTTTGGTGACTAACGGTCTCCTCTCGCTGTCAGAAGAGTAGATAGTGTTGGAGTAGATGTTGTGACTGTGTGTTTGGTGACTAACGGTCTCCTCTCGCTGTCAGAAGAGCAGATAGTGTTGGAGTAGATGTTGTGACTGTGTGTTTGGTGACTAACGGTCTCCTCTCTCTGCAGATGAGCAGATAGTGTTGGAGTAGATGTTGTGACTGTGTGTTTGGTGACTAACAGTCTCTCTCTGCTGCAGAAGAGCAGATAGTGTTGTGAGTAGATGTTGTGACTGTGTGTTTGGTGACTAACAGTCTCCTCTCTCTGTCAGAAGAGCAGATAGTGTTGGAGTAGATGTTGTGACTGTGTGTTTGGTGACTAACGGTCTCCTCTCTCTGTCAGAAGAGTAGATAGTGTTGGAGTAGATGTTGTGACTGTGTGTTTGGTGACTAACGGTCTCCTCTCTCTGTCAGAAGAGCAGATAGTGTTGGAGTAGATGTTGTGACTGTGTGTTTGGTGACTAACGGTCTCCTCTCTCTGTCAGAAGAGCAGATAGTCTCTCTTGGAGTAGATGTTGTGACTGTGTGTTTGGTGACTAACGGTCTCCTCTCTCTGTCAGAAGAGTAGATAGTGTTGGAGTAGATGTTGTGACTGTGTGTTTGGTGACTAACGGTGTCCTCTCTCTGTCAGAAGAGCAGATAGTGTTGGAGTAGATGTTGTGACTGTGTGTTTGGTGACTAACGGTCTCCTCTCTCTGTCAGAAGAGCAGATAGTGTTGGAGTAGATATTGTGACTGTGTGTTTGGTGACCAACGGTCTCCTCTCTCTCGCTGCAGATGAGCAGATAGTGTTGGAGTAGATGTTGTGACTGTGTGTTTGGTGACTACCGGGCTCCTCTCTCTGTCAGAAGAGTAGATTGTGTTGGAGTAGATGTTGTGACTGTGTGTTTGGTGACTACCGGGCTCCTCTCTCTCGCTGCAGATGAGCAGATAGTGTTGGAGTAGATGTTGTGACTGTGTGTTTGGTGACTAACGGTCTCCTCTCTCTGTCAGAAGAGTAGATAGTGTTGGAGTAGATGTTGTGACTGTGTGTTTGGTGACTAACGGTGTCCTCTCTCTGTCAGAAGAGCAGATAGTGTTGGAGTAGATGTTGTGACTGTGTGTTTGGTGACTAACGGTCTCCTCTCTCTGTCAGAAGAGCAGATAGTGTTGGAGTAGATATTGTGACTGTGTGTTTGGTGACCAACGGTCTCCTGTCTCTGTCAGAAGAGTAGATAGTGTTGGAGTAGATGTTGTGACTGTGTGTTTGGTGACTAACGGTGTCCTCTCTCTGTCAGAAGAGCAGATAGTGTTGGAGTAGATGTTGTGACTGTGTGTTTGGTGACTAACGGTCTCCTCTCTCTGTCAGAAGAGCAGATAGTGTTGGAGTAGATATTGTGACTGTGTGTTTGGTGACCAACGGTCTCCTCTCTCTCGCTGCAGATGAGCAGATAGTGTTGGAGTAGATGTTGTGACTGTGTGTTTGGTGACTACCGGGCTCCTCTCTCTGTCAGAAGAGTAGATTGTGTTGGAGTAGATGTTGTGACTGTGTGTTTGGTGACTACCGGGCTCCTCTCTCTCGCTGCAGATGAGCAGATAGTGTTGGAGTAGATGTTGTGACTGTGTGTTTGGTGACTACCGGGCTCCTCTCTCTCGCTGCAGATGAGCAGATTGTGTTGCAGTAGATGTTGTGACTGTGTGTTTGGTGACCAACGGTCTCCTCTCTCTGTCAGAAGAGCAGATAGTGTTGGAGTAGATGTTGTGACTGTGTGTTTGGTGACTAACGGTCTCCTCTCGCTGTCAGAAGAGCAGATATTGTTGGAGTAGATGTTGTGACTGTGTGTTTGGTGACTAACGGTCTCCTCTCTCTGTCAGAAGAGCAGATAGTGTTGGAGTAGATATTGTGACTGTGTGTTTGGTGACCAACGGTCTCCTCTCTCTCGCTGCAGATGAGCAGATAGTGTTGGAGTAGATGTTGTGACTGTGTGTTTGGTGACTACCGGGCTCCTCTCTCTGTCAGAAGAGTAGATTGTGTTGGAGTAGATGTTGTGACTGTGTGTTTGGTGACTACCGGGCTCCTCTCTCTGTCAGAAGAGTAGATTGTGTTGGAGTAGATGTTGTGACTGTGTGTTTGGTGACTAACGGTCTCCTCTCTCTCGCTGCAGATGAGCAGATAGTGTTGGAGTAGATGTTGTGACTGTGTGTTTGGTGACTAACAGTCTCCTCTCTCTGTCAGAAGAGTAGATAGTGTTGGAGTAGATGTTGTGACTGTGTGTTTGGTGACTAACGGTCTCTCTCTCTCTCTGTCAGAAGAGTAGATAGTGTTGGAGTAGATGTTGTGACTGTGTGTTTGGTGACTAACAGTCTCCTCTCTCTCTGTCAGAAGAGCAGATAGTGTTGGAGTAGATGTTGTGACTGTGTGTTTGGTGACTAACGGTCTCCTCTCTCTGTCAGAAGAGTAGATAGTGTTGGAGTAGATGTTGTGACTGTGTGTTTGGTGACTAATGGTCTCCTCTCTCTGTCAGAAGAGTAGATTGTGTTGGAGTAGATGTTGTGACTGTGTGTTTGGTGACCAACGGTCTCCTCTCTCTGTCAGAAGAGCAGATAGTGTTGGAGTAGATGTTGTGACTGTGTGTTTGGTGATTAACGCTCTCCTCTCTCTGTCAGAAGAGCAGATAGTGTTGGAGTAGATGTTGTGACTGTGTGTTTGGTGACTAACAGTCTCCTCTCGCTGTCAGAAGAGCAGATAGTGTTGGAGTAGATATTGTGACTGTGTGTTTGGTGACTAACGGTCTCCTCTCTCTCTGTCAGAAGAGCAGATAGTGTTGGAGTAGATGTTGTGACTGTGTGTTTGGTGACTACCGGTCTCCTCTCTCTGTCAGAAGAGTAGATAGTGTTGGAGTAGATGTTGTGACTGTGTGTTTGGTGACTAACGGTCTCCTCTCTCTGTCAGAAGAGTAGATTGTGTTGGAGTAGATGTTGTGACTGTGTGTTTGGTGACCAACGGTCTCCTCTCTCTGTCAGAAGAGCAGATAGTGTTGGAGTAGATGTTGTGACTGTGTGTTTGGTGACTAACGGTCTCCTCTCTCTGTCAGAAGAGTAGATTGTGTTGGAGTAGATGTTGTGACTGTGTGTTTGGTGACCAACGGTCTCCTCTCTCTGTCAGAAGAGCAGATAGTGTTGGAGTAGATGTTGTGACTGTGTGTTTGGTGACTAACAGTCTCCTCTCTCTGTCAGAAGAGCAGATAGTGTTGGAATAGATGTTGTGACTGTGTGTTTGGTGACTAACAGTCTCCTCTCGCTGTCAGAAGAGCAGATAGTGTTGGAGTAGATATTGTGACTGTGTGTTTGGTGACTAACGGTCTCCCTCTCTCTCTGTCAGAAGAGCAGATAGTGTTGGAGTAGATGTTGTGACTGTGTGTTTGGTGACTACCGGTCTCCTCTCTCTGTCAGAAGAGTAGATAGTGTTGGAGTAGATGTTGTGACTGTGTGTTTGGTGACTAACGGTCTCCTCTCTCTGTCAGAAGAGTAGATTGTGTTGGAGTAGATGTTGTGACTGTGTGTTTGGTGACCAACGGTCTCCTCTCTCTGTCAGAAGAGCAGATAGTGTTGGAGTAGATGTTGTGACTGTGTGTTTGGTGACTAACGGTCTCCTCTCTCTGTCAGAAGAGTAGATTGTGTTGGAGTAGATGTTGTGACTGTGTGTTTGGTGACCAACGGTCTCCTCTCTCTGTCAGAAGAGCAGATAGTGTTGGAGTAGATGTTGTGACTGTGTGTTTGGTGACTAACAGTCTCCTCTCTCTGTCAGAAGAGCAGATAGTGTTGGAGTAGATGTTGTGACTGTGTGTTTGGTGACTAACGGTCTCCTCTCTCTGTCAGAAGAGCAGATAGTGTTGGAGTAGATATTGTGACTGTGTGTTTGGTGACTAACGGTCTCCTCTCTCTCGCTGCAGATGAGCAGATAGTGTTGGAGTAGATGTTGTGACTGTGTGTTTGGTGACTAACAGTCTCTTCTCTCTGTCAGAAGAGCAGATAGTGTTTGAGTAGATGTTGTGACTGTGTGTTTGGTGACTACCGGGCTCCTCTCTCTCGCTGCAGATGAGCAGATAGTGTTGGAGTAGATGTTGTGACTGTGTGTTTGGTGACTAACAGTCTCCTCTCTCTGTCAGAAGAGCAGATAGTGTTGGAGTAGATGTTGTGACTGTGTGTTTGGTGACTAACGGTCTCCTCTCTCTGTCAGAAGAGTAGATAGTGTTGGAGTAGATGTTGTGACTGTGTGTTTGGTGACCAACGGTCTCCTCTCTCTGTCAGAAGAGCAGATAGTGTTGGAGTAGATGTTGTGACTGTGTGTTTGGTGACTAACAGTCTCCTCTCTCTCTGTCAGAAGAGCAGATATTGTTGGAGTAGATGTTGTGACTGTGTGTTTGGTGACTAACGGTCTCCTCTCTCTCGCTGCAGATGAGCAGATAGTGTTGGAGTAGATGTTGTGACTGTGTGTTTGGTGACTAACAGTCTCCTCTCTCTGTCAGAAGAGCAGATAGTGTTGGAGTAGATGTTGTGACTGTGT
>NW_024608187.1:0-7500 GCF_018296145.1 Oncorhynchus tshawytscha
CTAATGATAATATACGTCCCTCTTTCCTGTGGCCTGTGTTTAGACCCTGTAATTAACTCCATGTGTCCCTTTGTATGTGTGTCTCTTATCTCTAGTTTTTAGTGTGTCCAGCTGCCCTGTGATTGATGTCTGTAATCCATCACTTGGTCATTTGGCTGACCCCCTCCTTTGTCTATCCCTCTGATCTTTGTATGTCCAGCTGGTCTAGGCGTCTATGTGTCTGCATTTTTAGTGTTACCAGCTGTCAACCAGGAATAACACCATAATCCTACTACTGCCACTGAGTAACTGAAACAACCAGGAATAACACCATAATCCTACTACTGTCACTGAGTAACTGAAACAACTAGGAATAACACCATAATCCTACTATTGCCACTGAGTAACTGAAACAACCAGGAATAACACCATAATCCTACTACTGTCACTGAGTAACTGAAACAACCAGGAATTACACCATAATCCTACTACTGCCAGTGAGTATGTAGATGTTGTTACTGGTACAAAGTCTAATAATAACAGCATTTATTTGTTGGCAGGTGAAAGATGTCACTGGGTTTTATTGAGCAGTATATCACAAAGCAGTGGTACATATCAGCTGCAGCTCGATAGAGACATGTTGCAATGGTACATATCAGCGGCAGCTCAATAGAGACATGTTGCAGTGGTACATATCAGCTGCAGCTCAATAGAGACATGTTGCAATGGTACATATCAGCTGCAGCTCAATAGAGACATGTTGGAGTGGTACATATCAGCTGCAGCTCAATAGAGACATGTTTCAGTGGTACATATCAGCTGCAGCTCAATAGAGACATGTTGAAGTGGTACATATCAGCTGCAGCTCAATAGAGACATGTTACAGTGGTATATATCAGCGGCAGCTCCATAGAGACATGTTGCAGTGGTACATATCAGCTACAGCTCAATAGAGACATGTTGCAGTGGTACATATCAGCTACAGCTCAATGGAGACATGTTGCAGTGGTCCATATCAGCTGCAGCTCAATAGAGGCATGTTGCAGTGGTACATATCAGCTACAGCTCAATAGAGACATGTTGCAGTGGTTCATATCAGCTGCAGCTCAATAGAGACATGTTGCAGTGGTACATATCAGCTGCAGCTCAATAGAGACATGTTGGAGTGGTACATATCAGCTACAGCTCAATAGAGACATGTTGCAGTGGCACATTTATAGAACTAATACTGTTCAGTGTAGTAAAAACAGTTTATCATTGACTACATATCCTAGGGACTGAGGCCAGATATGTACTTTTTCAACTGGTCTAACAGGCTGTTTTGGTTCATTTCCCTCAGTGTTTTGTAAATGGTATCCAGGTAACTGATCGTGTTCCACATGATCCTTCAGCACTTTTGCAAGGTCAGGTATGATCCTTCAGCACTTTTACAAGGTCAGTTATGTTCCTTCAACACTTTTACAAGGTCAGTTATGTTCCTTCAGCACTTTTACAAGGTCAGTTATGTTCCTTCAACACTTTTACAAGGTCAGTTATGTTCCTTCAGCACTTTTACAAGGTCAGTTATGTTAATAAGCGCGTGTAGCGAAGGTCATTCAACACCTTCTCTGTCACAGCACCTTGATGTTTATTGATAACCTTACCGCGTGTAGCGAAGGACATTCAACACCTTCTCTGTCACAGCACCTTGATGTTTATTGATAACCGCGTGTAGCGAAGGACATTCAACACCTTCTCTGTCACAGCACCTTGATGTTTATTGATAACCGCGTGTAGCAAAGGACATTCAACACCTTCTCTGTCACAGCATCTTGATGTTTATTGATAACCTTACCGCATGTAGTGAAGGACATTCAACACCTTCTCTGTCACAGCATCTTGATGTTTATTGATAACCTTACCGCATGTAGTGAAGGACATTCAACACCTTCTCTGTCACAGCACCTTGATGTTTATTGATAACCTTACCGCGTGTAGCAAAGTACATTCAACACCTTCTCTGTCACAGCATCTTGATGTTTATTGATAAGCGCGTGTAGTGAAGGACATTCAACACCTTCTCTGTCACAGCACCTTGATGTTTATTGATAACCGCGTGTAGCGAAGGACATTCAACACCTTCTCTGTCACAGCACCTTGATGTTTATTGATAACCGCGTGTAGCGAAGGCCACAGGTTGTAGCTGACTTGAGGTGTGAGTTCAGTCACTGTCTTTGACTCTCTTCACCAGGTCATCACGACTGATTTTCTTGAGCAGGGTGTTCAACCCTGCCCGTGCTGCAGCTCCGTAATGCCATAACATCTGCTAACCCGGTTCTATCTGGCACATATTGATTTTCTTGAGCAGGGTGTTCAACCCTGCCAGTGTTGCAGCTCCGTAATGCCATAACATCTGCTAACCCGGTTCTATCTGTCACATATTGCAGGTCCAGAGCACTGATGCAGTGTCGATGCGTGATATCTATCTCGCTCATAACAAACTTCATCTTCTCAATATCATCACGGGTTATATTGTCCAAACAAATTGAGACTATTTCCTTAGGTGACATAACATTACCACCTACTGAGGATGATCCAGGGTGATAGAGACTATTTCCTTAGGTGACATAACATTACCATTTACTACTGAGGATGATCCAGGGTGATTGAGACTATTTCCTTAGGTGACATAACATTACCACCTACTGAGGGTGATCCAGGGTGATGGAGACTATTTCCTTAGGTGACATAACATTACCACCTACTGAGAATGATCCAGGGTGATTGTCCCATGTTGCCATCAAGCTATTACTAGTAACATCTCCCTTACTTCTGGCAGTGTCAATCAGGGCCCGGGCCTTGTCACGAGTACCTCCTATAGACTGGATGCTTTCCAGCTCTCCATTGTTTAGCATCCTTTGTGCAAAGAGAACATCTGCAATATGGTCCAACATCTTCATCTTGCCAGTGGCAGCATCTATGTAGCTGAGTCTTTTTTGGAAAAGGACATTCATGGTATCGGCTATTCGGTATGTGACAACATCATGACCAACTTTAGTCTTTACTGTTTCAGAGAAACATCATGACCAACTTTAGTCTTCTACTGTTTTAGAGAAACATCATGACCAACTTTAGTGTTCTGTGTTTTAGAGAAACATCATGACCAACTTTAGTCTTTACTGTTTTAGAGAAACATCATGACCAACTTTAGTCTTTACTGTTTTAGAGAAACATCATGACCAACTTTAGTCTTTCTGTTTTAGAGAAACATCATGACCAACTTTAGTCTTTACTGTTTTAGAGAAACATCATGACCAACTTTAGTCTTTACTGTTTTAGAGAAACATCATGACCAACTTTAGTCTTTACTGTTTTAGAGAAACATCATGACCAACTTTAGTGTTCTGTGTTTTAGAGAAACATCATGACCAACTTTAGTCTTTACTGTTTTAGAGAAACATCATGACCAACTTTAGTCTTTACTGTTTTATAGAAACATCATGACCAACTTTAGTTTTACTGTTTCAGAGAAACATCATGACCAACTTTAGTCTTTCTGTGTTTCAGAAACATCATGACCAACTTTAGTCTTCTGTGTTTCAGAGAAACATCATGACCAACTTTAGTCTTTACTGTTTTAGAGAAACATCACCAACTGTGTTTCAGAGAAACATCATGACCAACTTTAGTGTCTCTCTGTTTCAGAGAAACATCATGACCAACTTTCTTTGAAACTCCCTGTGTTTGTGTTTCAGAGAAACATCATTTCCAACTCCCTTAGTGTTCTGTCTTTCTCCATGCCTCTCTCCCTTCCATGCCTTTCTCTTCTACGTCTTTCTGTGTTTCCATGAGATCCACATCATGACCCTCTATTCCACTAAGACCTATTTCTCTCTCTCCCTCTCCACCTCTCCCTTTCTCTCCCTGAACTCTCTCACCTCTCGTAAAACCTTTCTGAGAACACACCACCTCTCCACACACACACCACACACACACACCACTCACACACAACTCTCTCCTCTCAGAATCAGGGCATCTCTGGTCACTGTTCTAGTTAATGAGAAGGGGACTAAAATCAATGCACAAACACAACATGGGAGGAATTCCTGATTACCTACCCCTCTGGGGAAAGAGAGAAATAAAAAGTAAAAAAGTCGTCCCTGAACATTTACCTCTCTCTCTCTCCCACACTCTCTCTCTCCCACAGCAACTCTCTCTCACCTCTCCTCTCTCTCTCCCTCTAGCTCTCTCTCCCTCCCTCTCTCTCTGCTCTCCCTCCACAGCAACTCATATCTCTCAGAGTTTCACTGATGTCACCCAGCCCATCAGGGCTCAAAGGCCCCAATTAAAATATAAAGCAACTTCCACACATCCCTGATCTCCTCCCTCTTGCTCTCTTTCCCTCTGTTCTGAGACCATCACTCTCTCCCTTTCCCTCTGTTCTGACTCTCTACCATCACTCTCTCCCTTCCCCTCTGTTCTGACTCTCTACCCTCCCTCTCTCTCCGTTTCCCTCTGTTCTGACTCTCTACCCTCTCTCTCTCTTCCCCTCTCTTCTGACTCTCTCCATCAGCAACTCTTTCTCTCAGTCTCTCTCTCTCTTTCCCTCTGTTCTGACTCTTCCTCTCTCTCTCCCTCTTCTCTCTCTACCCCTCTCCCTCCTCTGTTCTGACTCATATCTCTCTCTCTCTTTCCCTCTGTTCTGACCCAGCCCATCAGGGCTCAAAGGCCCCCTCAAATTCTGACTTCTACACATCCTCTCTCCTTCCCTCTGTTCTGACTCTCTACCCTCCCTCTACTCTCTCTTTCCCTCTGTTCTGACTCTCTACTCTCTCTCTTCCCTCTGTTCTGACTCTCTACCCTCTCTCTCTCTTCCCTCTGTTCTCCCTCTGTTCTGACTCTCTCCCTCTCTCTCTCTTTCCCTCTGTTCTGACTCTCTACCCTCCCTCTCTATTTTTCCCTCTGTTCTGACTCTCTACCCTCTTTCCCTCTGTTCTGACTCTCTACCCTCCCCCCTTTTTCCCTCTGTTCTGACTCTCTACCCTCCCTCTCTCTTCCCCTCTGTTCTGACTCTCGACCCTCCCTCTCTCTTCCCCTCTGTTCTGACTCTCGACCCTCCCTCTCTCTTCCCCTCTGTTCTGACTCTCTCCCCTCCCTCTCTCTCTCTTCCCCTCTGTTCTGACTCTCTCCCCTCCCTCTCTCTTCCCCTCTGTTCTGACTCTCTACCATCCCTCTCTCTCTATCTATCTATCTCTGTCCCCCTCAGGGCTCCAGATCCTCTATCAGTTCTGACTCTCTACCCTCCCAGTATAGTAGACACAGACTGGACAACAGGACAATGATCCTAAGCCCGGACTTGAACCCGATCGAACATCTCTGGAGAGACCTGAAAATAGCTGTGCAGCGACGCTCCCCATCCAACCTGACAGAGCTTGAGAGGATCTGCAGAGAAGAATGAGAGAAACTCCCCAAATACAGGTGTGCCAAGCTTGTAGCCTCATACCCAAGAAGACTCAAGGTTGTAATCGCTGCCAAAGGTGCTTCAACAAAGTACTGAGTAAATGGTCTGAATACTTATGTAAAATCTACGTTTTTTTAAATAAAAATGTTCAGACATAAAATAAACAGATTTTGCTTTGTAATTCTGGGTTATTGTGTGTAGATTGATGAGGGGAAAAACACATTGAATCCATTTTATAATAAGTCTGTAACGTGACAAAATGTGGAGGAAGTCAAGGGGTCTGAATACTTTCTGAATGTTGCTGTATATCAGCATATTAGACTCTCTTTCTGCAGTGATCACTTCTGGTTTAACACTGCCATCAAGTGGTGATTGTCCAAACTGCACCTGTTAAGATATGGAGAGATTGCAGAGAGAGAGAGAGAGTGTGGGAGAGAGAGAGAGAGAGAGAGAGAGCAGAGAGAGTGTGGGAGCAGAGTGTGGAAAGAGAGCAGAGAAAGAGAGCAGAGAGAGCAGAGAGAGAGAGAACAGAGAGCAGAGAGAGAGAGAGAGAGCAGAGAGAGCAGAGAGAGAGAGCAGAGAGAGATCAGAGAGAGAGAGCAAGAGAGAGAGAGCAGAGAGAGAGCAGAGAGAGCAGAGAGAGAGAGAGAGAGAAAGAGAGCAGAGAGAGAAGAGAGAGAGAGAGAGCAGAGAGAGAGCAGAGAGATCAGAGACAGAGCAGAGAGAGAGAGAGAGAGAGAGAGAGAGAGAGAGAGAGAGAGAGAGAGAGAGAGAGAAAGAGAGAGAGAGAACAGAGAGAGAGAGAGAGAGAGAGCAGAGAGAGATGAGAGAGAGAGAGAGAGACAGAG
Source organism: Oncorhynchus tshawytscha (assembly GCF_018296145.1). NCBI lineage: Eukaryota > Metazoa > Chordata > Actinopteri > Salmoniformes > Salmonidae > Oncorhynchus > Oncorhynchus tshawytscha. The sequence continues at coordinate 6,268 of NW_024608187.1, forward strand.
AGAGAGCAGAGAACAGAGAGAGGCAGAGAGAGAGCAGAGAGAGAGAGAGAGAGAGGGAGAATGCAGGAGAGCAGAGAGAGAGTGAGCAGAAGAGAGAGAGACAGAGAGAAGCAGATTTAAAGAGCAGAAGAGAGAGCAGAGCAACAGAGCAGAAGCAGCAGAGCAGAGACCAGAGAGAGAGCAGAGCAGAGAGACAGAGAGAGACAGAGAGAGAGAGAGCAGAGAGAGAGCAGAGAGAGAATCTGTTGCAGAGTGAGAGAGAGAGAACAGAGAGAGGAGAGAGAGCAGAGTACAATTTGTTTAATTCAATTTCACAGATTTAAATGATTTCATATTTGTTTCAGTTTCAGACCAGAGCAGAGTTAACATCAACCTGACAGAGAAAGCAGTAAAAGAGAGAGTCAGAAGAGAGAGAGAGAGAGAGCAGAGAGAGAGAGCAGAGAGAGAGAGAGAGCAGAGAGAGAGAGAGAGAGCAGAGAGCAGAGAGCAGAGAGAGCAGAGAGAGAGAGAGAGAGAGCAGAGAGAGAGAGAGAGAGAGAGAGCAGCAGAGAGCAGAGAGAGAGAGAGAGCAGAGAGCAGGCAGAGAGCAGAGAGAGCAGAGAGAGCAGAGAGAGAGAGAACAGAGAGAGCAGAGAGAGCAGAGAGACAGAGAGAGCAGAGAGAGAGAGGAGCAGAGAGAGAGAGCAGAGAAGAACAGAGAGAGAGAGAGAGAGAGAGCAGAAGAGAAAGCAGAGAGCAGAGAGAGCAGAGAGAGCAGAGAGAGAGCAGAGAGCAGAGAGAGAGAGAGAGCAGAGAGTCAAGAGCAGAGCAGAGAGAGAGAGAGAGAGAGAGCAGAGAGAGAGAGAGAGAGAGAGAGAGAGAGCAGAGAGAGAGAGAGAGAGAGAGAGAGAGAGAGCAGAGAGAGAGAGAGAGAGAGAGAGAGGAGAGAGCAGCAGAGAGAGGCAGAGAGAGAGAGCAGAGCAGAGAGAGCAGAGAGAGAGAGAGCAGAGAGCAGAGAGAGAGAGAGAGAGAGCAGAGAGAGAGCAGAGAGAGAAGAGAGAGAGAGAGAGAGCAGAGAGAGCAGAGAGAGAGAGAGAGAGAGAGCAGAGAAAGAGAGAGCAGAGGAGCAGAGAACAGAGTGAGGGAGAGAGAGAGAAAGAGCAGAGAGAGAGCAGAGAGAGAGAAGAGCAGATAGAGAGAGCAGCAAGAGAGAACAGAGAGAGCAGAGAGAGAGAGAGAGAGAGAGAGAGAGAG
>NW_024608187.1:10000-52562 GCF_018296145.1 Oncorhynchus tshawytscha
ATTGACATAAACCCTCTACATACTTGAGTTTCTCCAGGCTGCAGTGTGGATCCTCCAGTCCAGCAGAGAGCAGTCTGACTCCTGAGTTTCCTGGGTGATTGTAGCTCAGGTCCAGCTCTCTCAGGTGTGAGGGGTTTGACCTCAGAGCTGAGACCAGAGAAGCACAGCCTTCCTCTGTGACTAGACATCCTGACAGCCTGCAAAGAGTCAAATCATATTAAAATCTCACTGCTATTCTTTGGTGGCTCCTAATTTGAAAGCTCTGTTGTGTCAATCATATGTTGTACTTCTTGTGTGTTCGTGGATTTGTGCCGGGCAATGGCGCCCTCTTCTGGTTGTGTTGAGAATGTGACGTGTTGGTGCCTTTTCTCTGCTGATCAGTGTAATATGCTGCGTCACTCACTTGCATTGGAGCGACAGACGTCTTTTCACCCAAAATTATTTTTAGTGCTTCAACTTCATTGACGCAAAAGTCAGCACAGTCAAAGCCAACTGTTGCTCTACCATCCAGACAGACAGTATCTAGCAACTTGAAAGCTAACACTGCATCCAGGAGAACCATGTCGTACTTGCGCATCCTATTGTACCTCTGTTCGAATTCAATTATGTTGTCCTTCACTGCAAACAAAATGCCTCCAGTAAGACTGTCAAAGTGTGAATATGTCTCTAGTAAAACCGTCAGTGTGAATATGCCTCGTATTAACACTGTCAAAGTGTGAATATGCCTCGTAGTAACACTGCCAAAGTGTGAATATGCCTCGTAGTAACACTGCCAAAGTGTGAATATGTCTCTAGTAACACTGTCAAAGTGTGAATATGCCTCGTAGTAACACTGTCAGTGTGAATATGTCTCGTAGTAACACTGTCAGTGTGAATATGTCTCTAGTAACACTGTCAGTGTGAATATGCCTCGTAGTAACACTGTCAGTGTGAATATGCCTCGTAGTAACACTGTCAAAGTGTGAATATGTCTCTAGTAACACTGTCAAAGTGTGAATATGTCTCTAGTAACATTGTCAAAGTGTGAATATGCATCGTAGTAACACTGTCAAAGTGTGAATATGCATCGTAGTAACACTGTCAAAGTGTGAATATGCCTCTAGTAACACTGCCAAAGTGTGAATATGCCTCTAGTAACATTGTCAAAGTGTGAATATGCCTCTAGTAACACTGTCAGTGTTAATATGTCTCTAGTAACACTGTCAAAGTGTGAATATGCCTCTAGTAACATTGTCAAAGTGTGAATATGCCTCTAGTAACACTGTCAGTGTTAATATGTCTCTAGTAACACTGTCAAAGTGTGAATATGCCTCGTAGTAACACTGTCAAAGTGTGAATATGCCTCTAGTAACACTGTCAGTGTGAATATGCCTCGTATTAACCTGCCAAAGTGTGAATATGCCTCGTAGGCCTTTCTCTTTTTAAGAAACACAGAATCCAGTTCTCTGATCAAAGTTCCCATACCGTCATCCTTGTTCAAGTCCTCCAGGGATATTTCCAGTGCTGTATCTCTCACTCTTCCTTCCAGTGATAATATACATCAATGAGGTCGCTCTTGCTGCTGGTGAGTCTCTGATCCACCTCTACGCAGATGACACCATTCAGTGCTGTATCTCTCACTCTTCCTTCCAGTGATAATACAACCCAAGTGCTTTTTCTTGTCCAGGTTAGTAACCAGTGTCCAGATTAGTAACCAATGTCCAGATTAGTAACCAGTGTCCAGATTAGTATCCAGTGTCCAGATTAGTAACCAATGTCCAGATTAGTAATCCGTGTCCAGATTAGTAACCAGTGTCCAGATTAGTAACCAGTGTCCAGATTAGTAACCAGTGTCCAGATTAGTATCCAGTGTCCAGATTAGTATCCAGTGTCCAGATTAGTATCCAGTGTCCAGATTAGTATCCAGTGTCCAGATTAGTAACCAGTGTCCAGATTAGTATCCAGTGTCCAGATTAGTATCCAGTGTCCAGATTAGTATCCAGTGTTCAGATTAGTAACCAGTGTCCAGATTAGTAACCAGTGTCCAGATTAGTAACCAGTGTCCGGATTAGTAACCAGTGTCCGGATTAGTAACCAGTGTCCAGATTAATAACCAGTGTCCAGATTAATAACCAGTGTCCGGATTAGTAACCAGTGTCCAGATTAATAACCAGTGTCCAGATTAATAACCAGTGTCCGGATTAGTAACCAGTGTCCAGATTAGTAACCAGTGTCCAGATTAATAACCAGTGTCCAGATTAGTAACCCGTGTCCGGATTAGTAACCAGTGTCCAGATTAGAAACCAGTGTCCAGATTAGTAACCAGTGTAACCAGTGTCCAGATTAGTATCCAGTGTTCAGATTAGTAACCAGTGTCCAGATTAGTAACCAGTGTAACCAGTGTCCAGATTAGTAACCAGTGTAACCAGTGTCCAGATTAGTATCCAGTGTTCAGATTAGTAACCAGTGTCCAGATTAGTAACCAGTGTCCAGATTAGTAACCAGTGTCCGGATTAGTAACCAGTGTCCGGATTAGTAACCAGTGTCCAGATTAATAACCAGTGTCCAGATTAATAACCCGTGTCCGGATTAGTAACCAGTGTCCAGATTAGAAACCAGTGTCCAGATTAGTAACCAGTGTAACCAGTGTCCAGATTAGTATCCAGTGTTCAGATTAGTAACCAGTGTCCAGATTAGTAACCAGTGTAACCAGTGTCCAGATTAGTAACCAGTGTAACCAGTGTCCAGATTAGTATCCAGTGTTCAGATTAGTAACCAGTGTCCAGATTAGTAACCAGTGTCCAGATTAGTGACCAGTGTCCGGATTAGTAACCAGTGTCCGGATTAGTAACCAGTGTCCAGATTAATAACCAGTGTCCAGATTAATAACCAGTGTCCGGATTAGTAACCAGTGTCCAGATTAATAACCAGTGTCCAGATTAATAACCAGTGTCCGGATTAGTAACCAGTGTCCAGATTAGTAACCAGTGTCCAGATTAATAACCAGTGTCCAGATTAGTAACCCGTGTCCGGATTAGTAACCAGTGTCCAGATTAGTAACCAGTGTCCAGATTAATAACCAGTGTTCAGATTAGTAACCAGTGTCCAGATTAGTAACCAGTGTCCAGATTAGTAACCAGTGTCCGGATTAGTAACCAGTGTCCAGATTAGTAACCAGTGTCCAGATTAATAACCAGTGTCCAGATTAATAACCAGTGTCCGGATTAGTAACCAGTGTCCAGATTAATAACCAGTGTCCAGATTAATAACCAGTGTCCGGATTAGTAACCAGTGTCCAGATTAGTAACCAGTGTCCAGATTAATAACCAGTGTCCAGATTAGTAACCCGTGTCCGGATTAGTAACCAGTGTCCAGATTAGAAACCAGTGTCCAGATTAGTAACCAGTGTAACCAGTGTCCAGATTAGTAACCAGTGTCCAGATTAGTAACCAGTGTAACCAGTGTCCAGATTAGTAACCAGTGTCCAGATTCCAAGTTCATTTTTCCAACTTTCATACAAGCTCTTCTCGTGGAAGCGAAGTGGCACATTGTAGTTATTAGCCATCCTCTGCTACCAATGTTAACTTAAAATGACACAACGACTGTGTTCCTGTTGAACAACGTTTACTAAACCGTATTTACCCAATACATGGTTACCATGGTTACCATGACACTCAGGACAGGCCCACAACACTGTGACTCCCAGGCCAACTAATAACAGAGTGATATCACCGTAGTAACAGAAATATAGGGATACTTAAATCATGAACTTAACACACAGTCCAAACAACATCTATTTTGACAGTGAAGTTAATATTGTAAATGAAAGCACTTTGTGTATCCAGTCCCCCAATTGAAGAAGTCAAAGTAGTCCGACCAATTGTATTAAAGTTGTCAAACATTTTGTACTTGTTCCCAAACTCCTTGGTTGCATCTGCAGTCTGTTTTGGTTGTGTTATGGGTTATGTTTTGCCCGAAAGGAACTGAATGGTGGATCATGACTGGATTAATCGTATGTCTAAGTGACTAGATAATATGTTCCTAAACACAACTAAATTAATCCTGATGATGCCAGAACTAATACAAATCATAAATGAAAAATGATGAGTGAGAAAGTTGCTAACCTCTCACCATTCCCAATAACAGAGACTACAACAAAACATACTAACCTCTCACCATTCCCAATAACAGAGACTACAACAAAACATGTTAACCTCTCACCATTACCAATAACAGAGGATACAACAAAACATGCTAACCTCTCACCATTACCAATAACAGAGACTACAACAAAACATGCTAACCTCTCACCATTACCAATAACAGAGGCTACAACAAAACATACTAACCTCTCACCATTACCAATAACAGAGACTACAATAAAACATGCTAACCTCTCACCATTACCAATAACAGAGGCTACAACAAAACATACTAACCTCTCACCATTACCAATAACAGAGGCTACAACAAAACATGCTAACCTTTTTCACCATTACCAATAACAGAGGATACAACAAAACATACTAACCTCTCACCATTACCAATAACAGAGGCTACAATAAAACATGCTAACCTCTCACCATTACCAATAACAGAGGCTACAACATAACATACTAACCTCTCACCATTACCAATAACAGAGACTACAATAAAACATGCTAACCTCTCACCATTACCAATAACAGAGGCTACAATAAAACATGCTAACCTCTCACCATTACCAATAACAGAGGCTACAACAAAACATGCTAACCTCTCACCATTACCAATAACAGAGGCTACAACAAAACATACTAACCTCTCACCATTACCAATAACAGAGGCTACAACAAAACATGCTAACCTCTCACCATTACCAATAACAGAGGCTACAACAAAACATGCTAACCTCTCACCATTACCAATAACAGAGGCTACAACTAAACATGCTAACCTCTCACCATTACCAATAACAGAGGAGTTTAGCATTTATTCTGATCTTTGTGCCTCTATATCTTTGTTATTTGTCGTTATTCACTATTCATATTTAAACAGTAACACAGGTATGCACATATGGTGTGGACTATGTGTGTCTGGTAAACACATGTGGATCTGGTGAACAGTTATCACTTGTTGACCAACTACAGGAATACTGACCTCAGAGTCTCCAGTTTACAGTGGGGATTCCCCAGTCCAGCAGAGAGCAGCTTCACTCCTGAATCCTTCAGGTCATTGTTACTCAGATCCAGCTCTCTCAGGTGTGAGGGGTTTGAACTGAGAACTGAGGCCAACACTTTACAGGATGTGTTTCTGAGTTTACAGCCAGTGAGTCTGAAACACAGAAGAAATACAATGACAGACAGGTTGTATTAAAATGTTACGCTTAGCTTTCCCTGCTTACACTGTTAACCTGTGCACAAATAATGTGTTGGGTTTGACCTCAGAGCTGAGACCAGAGAAGCACTAGAATTGACACATTATCCAAGTATTGCTTGTAGATAGAAAGATGCATATTAACAAATATTATAGTAGACTGACCAGACCAGTTTAAAAATCAGTATCAGTCAAAAGACAGACAGTGAGGTATCAGATTTAGATTGTATTGAGTATACAGTCCACACCATATCTATTTAGACAGTGAAGCTAACATTTTAAATGTGGCTCTATTCTCCAACATTTTGGATTTGAGATCAAATGTTTTATATGAGGTGACAGTATATAATGTCACCTTTAATTTGAGGATATTTTAATACATATCTGTTTCAAGACTAAAAATTAAAACACTTTATGTTTCAAGTCTCCCCATTTGAAGAAGTCAGAACTATTCTGACCAATTCACTTATAGTGTATTAAATTAGTCAAAAGTTTAGTATTTGGTCTGATATTCCTTGAACGCAACGCCAACATCAAGCATGTGACTCAAACTTGTTGGTTGCATTTGCAGTTTGTTTTGGTTGTGTTTTGAGTTATGTTTTGCTCAGAATTAACAGAATGGTGGATGATGACTGGAGTAATTTTCTTTATAAGTGAGTAGATAACATGTTTCTAAACAATAATAAATTAATGCTGATGATGTGATGACTAAGAAAAATCATGAATGAATCATGAATAATAATGAATGTGAAAGTAACAGAGGCTACAACAAAACATACTAACCTCTCACCATTACCAATAACAGAGGATACAACAAAACATACTAACCTCTCACCATTACCAATAACAGAGGATACAACAAAACATGCTAACCTCTCACCATTACCAATAACAGAGGATACAACAAAACATACTAACCTCTCACCATTACCAATAACAGAGGCTACAACAAAACATGCTAACCTCTCACCATTACCAATAACAGAGGATACAACAAAACATGCTAACCTCTCACCATTACCAATAACAGAGGCTACAACAAAACATGCTAACCTCTCACCATTACCAATAACAGAGGATACAACAACATACTAACCTCTCACCATTACCAATAACAGAGGCTACAACAAAACATGCTAACCTCTCACCATTACCAATAACAGAGACTACAACAAAACATGCTAACCTCTCACCATTACCAATAACAGAGGCTACAACAAAACATGCTAACCTCTCACCATTACCAATAACAGAGGCTACAACAAAACATGCTAACCTCTCACCATTACCAATAACAGAGGCTACAACAAAACATACTAACCTCTCACCATTACCAATAACAGAGACTACAACAAAACATACTAACCTCTGACCATTACCAATAACAGAGGGGGTATGATGTTTGTACCTCTGTAACTTTCTCATTCATCATCATCCTCTATTCATTCATTATTATTCATAATCATGGTAGCATCCACATGAATGTAGAAGTGTTCAGAAACATCTTCTATTCTTACTGACAATACAAGTGAAGTGACTCCAAAATGACAGGACATTATTCACCATTCAGTTTCTATTAGGAAAAACATCATCTAAAACACAACCAAGACAAACTGCAAATTATTTCAACAAGTTTATAGAGTCACAAGCTTGATGTAATCACTGCAGGCTTGGAATATGGGACCAAATACTAAACTTATGACAAAAATAATTTATCCAAAATATTAGGACTTTTTCAAAATGAACTAGATACATCAAGTGTTTTCATTTATAAACTGTAGAATATATATGTATGAAAATACCTTTAAATAAAAGGTGACATTCTGCACTGTTACTTAATATGAAACATTCTATCTCAAATCCAAAATGCTGGAGCAAAGCACCACATTTAAAACTGTAAGCTTCACTGTCCAAACACATATGGTGTGGACTATGTGTGTCTGGTAAACACATGTGGATCTGAAGAACAGTTATCACTTGTTGACCAACTTCAGGAATACTGACCTCAGAGTCTCCAGTTTACAGTGGGGATTCCCCAGTCCAGCAGATAGCAGCTTCACTCCTGAATCAGCTTCACTCCTGAATCCTTCAGTCCTGAATTGTTACTCAGATCCAGCTCTCTCAGGTGTGAGGGGTTTGACCTCAGAGCTGAGACCAGAGAAGCACAGCCTTCCTCTGTGACTAGACAGCCTGACAGCCTGCAAAGAGTCAAATCATTTTAAAATCACACTGCTATTCTTTGGTGGTGAAAATAGTGGCAGTATATTTTTTCAACATATGGAACCTTCCATATCTATTTGTAAATTTATGTATCATCATTAAAAATGACAAATGATCAAATCATCACCTGAGGATAGAAACAAGTACAAATATTTGAGTAGACTGACCAGACCATTTTAAAAAGCAGTATTAGTCAAAACACTGACAGACGCAATACCCTAGATGCAGTTGCACCCTAAAAACTAAAAACATTTCTCATAAGAAACTAGCTCCCTGGTACACAGAAAATACCCGAGCTCTGAAGCAAGCTTCCAGAAAATTGGAACGGAAATGGCGCCACACCAAACTGGAAGTCTTCCAACTAGCTTGGAAAGACGGTACCGTGCAGTACCGAAGAGCCCTTACTGCTGCTCGATCATCCTATTTTTCTAACTTAATTGAGGAAAATAAGAACAATCTGAAATTCCTTTTTGATACTGTCGCAAAGCTAACTAAAAAGCAGCATTCCCCAAGAGAGGATGACTTTCACTTCAGCAGTGATAAATTCATGAACTTCTTTGAGGAAAATATCATGATTATTAGAAAGCAAATTACGGACTCCTCTTTAAATCTGCGTATTCCTTCAAAGCTCAGTTGTCCTGAGTCTGCACAACTCTGCCAGGACCTAGGATCAAGAGAGATGCTCAAGTGTTTTAGTACTATATCTCTTGACACAATGATGAAAGTAATCATGGCCTCGAAACCTTCAAGCTGCATACTGGACCCTATTCCAACTAAACTACTGAAAGAGCTGCTTCCTGTGCTTGGCCCTCCTATGTTGAACATAATAAACGGCTCTCTATCCACCGGATGTGTACCAAACTCACTAAAAGTGGCAGTAATAAAGCCTCTCTTGAAAAAGCCAAATCTTGACCCAGAAAATATAAAAACTATCGGCCTATATCGAATCTTCCATTCCTCTCAAAAACTTTTGAAAAGGCTGTTGCGCAGCAACTCACTGCCTTCCTGAAGACAAACAATGTATACGAAAGGCTTCAGTCTGGTTTTAGACCCCATCATAGCACTGAGACTGCACTTGTGAAGGTGGTAAATGACATTTTAACTTCTTGGATATAGGGGGCGCTATTTTAATTTTTGGATGAAAAACGTTCCCATTTTAAACAAGATATTTTGTCACGAAAAGATGCTCGACTATGCATATAATTGACAGCTTTGGAAAGAAAACACTCTGACGTTTCCAAAACTGTAAAGATATTGTCTGTGAGTGCCACAGAACTGATGCTACAGGTGAAACCAAGATGAAACTTCAAACAGGAAGTGCCCTAGATTTTGAAGGCGCTGTGTTCCAATGACTCCTTATATGGCTGTGAATGGCTCACGAATGACAATTTCTGTCGTTTCCCCAAGGTGTCTGCAGCATTGTGATGTATTTGTAGGCATATCATTGGAAGATTGACCATAAGACACCACATTTACCAGGTGGTCGCTTGATGTCCTCCGTCGCAATTATTGCGTAATCTCCAGCTGCAGTACTTTTCCGTTTGCTACTGAGGAGAAACCCAACTGCCACGAATGATTTACCATCGAATAGATATGTGAAAAACACCTTGAGGATTGATTCTAAACAACGTTTGCCATGTTTCTGTCGATATTATGGAGTTAATTTGGAAAAAAGTTTGGCGTTGTAATGACTGATTTTCGTTTTTTTGTGATTTCTCCTACACAAATAATATTTTTGGAAAAACTGAGCATTTGCTATCTAACTGAGAGTCTCCTCATTGAAAACATCCGAAGTTCTTCAAAGGTAAATGATTTTATTTGAATGCTTTTCTTGTTTTTGTGAAAATATTGCCTGCTGAATGCTAGGCTTAATGCTATGCTAGCTATTAATACTCTTACACAAATGCTTATGTAGCTATGGTTGAAAAGCATATTTTGAAAATCTGAGATGACAGTGTTGTTAACAAAAGGCTAAGCTTGTGAGTGAATATATTTCTTTCATTTCATTTGCGATTTTCATGAATAGTTAACGTTGCGTTATGGTAATGAGCTTGAGGCTATGATTACGCTCCCGGATACGGGATTGCTCGACACATGAGAAGTTAATGGCATCAGACCGAGGCTTTGCATCTGTCCTCGTGCTCCTAGACCTTAGTGCTGCTTTTGACACCATCGATCACCACATTCTTTTGGAGAGATTGGAAACCCTAATTGGTCTACACGGACAAGTTCTGGCCTGTTTTAGATCTTATCTGTCAGGAAGATATCAGTTTGTCTCTGTGGATGGTTTGTTTTTCAACAAATCAATTGTAAGTTTCGGTGTTCCTCAAGGTTGAGTTTTAGGACCACTATTGTTTTCACTATATATTTGACCTCTTGGTTATGTCATTTGGAAACATAATGTTAATTTTCACTGCTATGCGGACGATACACAGCTGTACATTTCAATGAAACATGGTGAAGCCCCAAAATTGCCCTCGGTAGAAGCATGTGTTTCAGACATAAGGAAGTGGATGGCTGCAAACTTTCTACTTTTAAACTCAGACAAAACAGAGATGCTTGTTCTAAGTCCCAAGAAACAAAGAGATCTTCTGTTGAATCTGACAATTAATCTTAATGGTTGTACAGTCGTCTCAAACAAAACTGTGAAGGACCTCGGCGTTACTCTGGACCCTGATCTCTCTTTTGAAGAACATATCAAGACCATTTCAAGGACAGCTTTTTTCCATCTCCGTAACATTGCAAAATTCAGAAACTTTCTGTCCAAAAATGATGCAGAAAAATGTATCCATGCTTTTGTCACTTCTAGGTTAGACTACTGCAATGCTCTACTTTCCGGCTACCCGGATAAAGCACTAAATAAACTTCAGTTAGTGCTAAATGAGGCTGCTTGAATCCTGACTAGAACCCCAAAAATTGATCATATTACTCCAGTGCTAGCCTACTTACACTGGTTTCCTGTCAAGGCAAGGGCTGATTTCAAGGTTTTACTGCTAACCTACAAAGCATTACATGGGATTGCTCCTACCTATCTCTCTGATTTGGTCCTGCCGTACATACCTACACGTACGCTACGGTCACAAGACGCAGGCCTCCTAATTGTCCCTAGAATTTCTAAGCAAACAGCTGGAGGCAGGGCCTTCTCCTATAGTGCCCCATTTTTATGGAATGGTCTGCCTACCCATGTAAGAGACACAAACTCGGTCTCAACCTTTAAGTCTTTACTGAAGACTCATCTCTTCAGTGGGTCATATGATTGAGTGTAGTCTGGCCCAGGAGTGGGAAGGTGAACGGAAAGGCTCTGGAGCAACGAACCGCCCTTGCTGTCTCTGCCTGGCCGATTCCCCTCTTTCCACTGGGATTCTCTGCCTCTAACCTTATTACAGGGGCTGAGTCACTGGCTTACTGGGGCTCTTTCATACCGTCCCTAGGAGGGGTGCGTCACCTGAGTGGGTTGAGTCACTAATGTGATCTTCCTGTCTGGGTTGGCGCCCCCTTGGGTTGTGCCGTGGCAGAGATCTATGTGGGCTATACTCAGCCTTGTCTCAGGATGGTAAGTTGGTGGTTGAAGATATCCTCTAGTGGTGTGGGGGCTGTGCTTTGGCAAAGTGGGTGGGGTTATATCCTTCCGGTTTGGCCCTGTCCGGGGTTGTCCTCGGATGGGGCCACAGTGTCTCCTGACCCCTCCTGTCTCAGCCTCCAGTATTTATGCTGCAGTAGTTTATGTGTCGGGGGCTAGGGTCAGTTTGTTATATCTGGAGTAATTCTCCTGTCCTATTCGGTGTCCTGTGTGAATTTAAGTGTGCTCTCTCTAATTCTCTCTTTCTCTCTTTCTTTCTCTCTCCCGGAGGACCTGAGCCCTACGACCATGCCTCAGGACTACCTGACATGATGACTCCTTGCTGTCCCCAGTCCACCTGGCCGTGCTGCTGCTCCAGTTTCAACTGTTCTGCCTTATTATTATTGGACCATGCTGGTAATTTATGAACATTCGAACATCTTGGCCATGTTTTGTTATAATCTCCACCCGACACAGCCAGAAGAGGACTGGCCACCCCACATAGCCTGGTTCCTCTCTAGATTGGGGTTTTAGGCTGGGTTTCTGTACAGCACTTTGAGATATCAGCTGATGTACGAAGGGCAACATAAATAAATTTGACTTGATTAGAAAGACAGACAGTGAGGTATCAGATTTAGATTGTATTGAGTATACAGTCCACACCATATCTATTTAGACAGTGAGGTATCAGATTTAGATTGTATTGAGTATACAGTCCACACCACATCTATTTAGACAGTGAGGTATCAGATTTAGATTGTATTGAGTATACAGTCCACACCATATCTATTTAGACAGTGAGGTATCAGATTTAGATTGTATTGAGTATACAGTCCACACCATATCTATTTAGACAGTGAGGTATCAGATTTAGATTGTATTGAGTATACAGTCCACACCACATCTATTTAGACAGTGAGGTATCAGATTTAGATTGTATTGAGTATACAGTCCACACCATATCTATTTAGACAGTGAGGTATCAGATTTAGATTGTATTGAGTATACAGTCCACACCACATCTATTTAGACAGTGAGGTATCAGATTTAGATTGTATTGAGTATACAGTCCACACCATATCTATTTAGACAGTGAGGTATCAGATTTAGATTGTATTGAGTATACAGTCCACACCACATCTATTTTGACAGTGAAGTATCAGATTTAGATTGTATTGAGCATACAGTCCAAAACATATCTATTTTGACAGTGAAGCTGACCATTTAAATTTGACTCTATACTCCAACATTTTGGATTTGAGATCAAATGTTTCATAAGAGGTGACAGTTTATAATGTCACCGTTTATTTGAGGATATTTTAATACATATCTGTTTCACCATTTAGAAATTAAAACACTTTATGTTTCCAGTCTCCTCCATAGAAGAAGACATAAGTAGTCTGACCAATTTAATTATAGAGTATTAAAGTAGTCAAAAGTTTAGTATTTGGTCGTAAACTCGTTGGTTGCATTTGCAGTTTGTTTTGGTTGTGTTTTTAGCAAAAATAAAATGGTGGATGATGAGTGGAGTAATTTTCTGTCTAACAGAGTAGATAACATGTTTCTAAACAATAATAAATTAATCCTGATGATGCCTTAATTAAGAAAAATCATGACTGAATCTTGAATAATAATGAGTGAGAAAGTTACAGAGGATACAACAAAACATGCTAACCTCCCACCATTACCAATAACAGAGGCTACAACAAAACATGCTAACCTCTCACCATTACCAATAATAGAGGCAACAACAAAACGTGCTAACCTCTCACCATTACCAATAACAGAGGCTACAACAAAACATGCTAACCTCTCACCATTACCAATAACAGAGGCTACAACAAAACATGCTAATCTCTCACCATTACCAATAACAGAGGCTACAACAAAACATGCTAACCTCTCACCATTACCAATAACAGAGGATACAACAAAACACGCTAACCTCTCACCATTACCAATAACAGAGGGGGTATGATCTTTGTGCCTTTGTAACTTTCTCATTCGTCATCATTCACAATTCATCATGATTATTCATCATCATAGTAGCATCCACATGAATGTAGAAGTGTTCAGAAACATCTTCTATTCTCACTGACAATACAAGTGAAATGACTCCAAAATGACAGGACATTATTCACCATTCAGTTTCTATTAGGAAAAACATAATCTAAGACACAACCAAGACAAACTGTAAATACATTCAACAAGTTAGTAGAATCACAAGCTTGATGTAATCACTGCAGGCATGGAATATGGGACCAAATACTAAACTTATGAATTAAATCATTTATCCAATACATGATGACTTTTTGAAATGGGAGAACTAGATACATAAAGTGCTTTCATTTCTAAACAGTAAAATATATATCTATGAAAATACCTTCAAATAAAAGGTGACATTTTATACTGTCCCCTAATATGTAACATTGTATCTCTAATCCTAATATGAAATATTATATTATATCTCAAATCCAAAATGCTGGAGCATAGCACCACATTTAAAACTGTAAGCTTCACTGTCCAAACACATATGGTGTGGACTATGTGTGTCTGGTAAACACATGTGGATCTGGTGAACAGTTATCACTTGTTGACCAACTACAGGAATACTGACCTCAGAGTCTCCAGTTTACAGTGGGGATTCCCCAGTCCAGCAGAGAGCAGCTTCACTCCTGAATCCTTCAGGTCGTTGTTACTCAGATCCAGCTCTCTCAGGTGTGAGGGGTTTGACCTCAGAGCTGAGACCAGAGAAGCACAGCCTTCCTCTGTGACCAGACAGCCTGACAGCCTGCAAACAGTCAAATCATTTTAAAATCACACTGCTGTTCTTTGGTGGTGAAAATAGTGGCAGTATATTTTTTCAACATATGGAACCTTCCATATCTATTCGTAAATTTATGTATCATCATTAAAAATGACAAATGATCAAATCATCACCTGAGGATAGAAACAAGTACAAATATTTGAGTAGACTGACCAGACCAGTTTAAAAAGCAATATCAGTCAAAAGACTGATAGAAGCAATACCCTAGATGCAGTTGCATCCCTATAAACTAAAAACATTTCTCATAAGAAACTAGCTCCCTGGTACACAGAAAATACCCGAGCTCTGAAGCAAGCTTCCAGAAAATTGGAACGTAAATGGCGCCACACCAAACTGGAAGTCTTCCGACTATCTTGGAAAGACAGTACCGAAGAGCCCTTACTGCTGCTCGATCATCCTATTTTTCTAACTTAATTGACGAAAATAAGAACAATCCGAAATTTCCTTCAAAGCTCAGTTGTCCTGAGTCTGCACAACTCTGCCAGGACCTAGGATCAAGAGAGACACTCAAGTGTTTTAGGACTATATCTCTTGACACAATGATGAAAATAATCATGGCCTCTAAACCTTCAAGCTGCATACTGGACCCTATTCCAACTAAACTACTGAAAGAGCTGCTTCCTGTGCTTGGCCCTCCTATGTTGAACATAATGAACGGCTCTCTATCCACCGGATGTGTACCAAACTCACTAAAAGTGGCAGTAATAACAAGGCTAATCTGAAAACAAGACTCCCTAAATTTTATCAGCATATCGATTGCGCAACCAGGGGTGGAAAGACCCTGGATCATTGTTACTCTAACTTCCGCGACGCATATAAGGCCCTGCCCCGCCCCCTTTCGGAAAAGCTGACCACGACTCCATTTTGTTGATCCCTGCCTACAGACAGAAACTAAAACAAGAAGCTCCCACGCTGAGGTCTGTCCAACGCTGGTCCGACCAAGCTGACTCCACACTCCAAGACTGCTTCCATCACGTGGACTGGGAGATGTTTCAGTATTGCGTCAGACAACAACATTGACGAATACGCTGATACGGTGTGCGAGTTCATTAGAACGTGCGTTGAAGATGTCGTTCCCATAGCAACGATTAAAACATTCCCTAACCAGAAACCGTGGATTGATGGCAGCATTCGTGTGAAACTGAAGGCACGAACCACTGCTTTTAATCAGGGCAAGGTGTCTGGTAACATGGCTGAATACAAACAGTGCAGCTATTCCCTCCGCAAGGCTATCAAACAAGCTAAGCGCCAGTACAGAGACAAAGTAGAATCTCAATTCAACGGCTCAGACACAAGAGGTATGTGGCAGGGTCTACAGTCAATCACGGACTACAGGAAGAAACCCAGCCCAGTCACGGACCAGGATGTCTTGCTCCCAGGCAGACTAAATAACTTTTTTGCCCGCTTTGAGGACAATACAGTGCCACTGACACGGCCTGCAACGGAAACATGCGGTCTCTCCTTCACTGCAGCCGAAGTGAGTAAGACATTTAAACGTGTTAACCCTCGCAAGGCTGCAGGCCCAGACGGCATCCCCAGCCGCGCCCTCAGAGCATGCGCAGACCAGCTGGCCGGTGTGTTTACGGACATATTCAATCAATCCCTATACCAGTCTGCTGTTCCCACATGCTTCAAGAGGGCCACCATTGTTCCTGTTCCCAAGAAAGCTAAGGTAACTGAGCTAAACGACTACCGCCCCCGTAGCACTCACATCCGTCATCATGAAGTGCTTTGAGAGACTAGTCAAGGACCATATCACCTCCACCCTACCTGACACCCTTGACCCACTCCAATTTGCTTACCGCCCAAATAGGTCCACAGACGATGCAATCTCAACCACACTGCACACTGCCCTAACCCATCTGGACAAGAGGAATACCTATGTGAGAATGCTGTTCATCGACTACAGCTCGGCATTCAACACCATAGTACCCTCCAAGCTCGTCATCAAGCTCGAGACCCTGGGTCTCGACCCCGCCCTGTGCAACTGGGTACTGGACTTCCTGACGGGCCGCCCCCAGGTGGTGAGGGTAGGCAACAACATCTCCTCCCCGCTGATCCTCAACACTGGGGCCCCACAAGGGTGCGTTCTGAGCCCCCTCCTGTACTCCCTGTTCACCCACGACTGCGTGGCCATGCACGCCTCCAACTCAATCATCAAGTTTGCGGACGACACAACAGTGGTAGGCTTGATTACCAACAACGACGAGACGGCCTACAGGGAGGAGGTGAGGGCCCTCGGAGTGTGGTGTCAGGAAAATAACCTCACACTCAACGTCAACAAAACTAAGGAGATGATTGTGGACTTCAGGAAACAGCAGAGGGAACACCCCCATCCACATCGATGGAACAGTAGTGGAGAGGGTAGCAAGTTTTAAGTTCCTCGGCATACACATCACAGACAAACTGAATTGGTCCACTCACACAGACAGCATCGTGAGGAAGGCGCAGCAGCGCCTCTTCAACCTCAGGAGGCTGAAGAAATTCGGCTTGTCACCAAAAGCACTCACAAACTTCTACAGATGCACAATCGAGAGCATCCTGGCGGGCTGTATCACCGCCTGGTATGGCAACTGCACCGCCCTCAACCGTAAGGCTCTCCAGAGGGTAGTGAGGTCTGCACAACGCATCACCGGGGGCAAACTACCTGCCCTCCAGGACACCTACACCACCCGATGCTACAGGAAGGCCATAAAGATCATCAAGGACATCAACCACCCGAGCCACTGCCTGTTCACCCCGCTGTCATCCAGAAGGCGAGGTCAGTACAGGTGCATCAAAGCTGGGACCGAGAGACTGAAAAACAGCTTCTATCTCAAGGCCATCAGACTGTTAAACAGCCACCACTAACATTGAGTGGCTACTGCCAACACACTGTCAATGACACTGACTCTACTCCAGCCACTTTAATCATGGGAATTGATGGGAAATTATGTAAATATATCACTAGCCACTTTAAACAATGCTACCTTATATAATGTTACTTACCCTACATTGTTCATCTCATATGCATACGTTGATACTGTACTCTATATCATCGACTGCATCCTTATGTAATACATGTATCACTAGCCACTTTAACTATGCCACTTGGTTTACATACTTATCTCATATGTATATACTGTACTCGATATCATCTACTGTATCTTGCCTATGCTGCTCTGTACCATCACTCATTCATATATCCTTATGTACATATTCTTTATCCCCTTACACTGTGTATAAGACAGTATTTTTTTTTTTGGAATTGTTAGTTAGATTACTTGCTCGTTATTACTGCATTGTCGGAACTAGAAGCACAAGCATTTCGCTACACTCGCATTAACATCTGCTAACCATGTGTATGTGACAAATAAAATTTGATTTGATTTGATTTGATTTGATTTTAATAAAGCCTCTCTTGAAAAAGCCAAACCTTGACCCAGAAAATATAAAAAACTATCGGCCTATATCGAATCTTCCATTCCTCTCAAAATGTTTAGAAAAGGCTGTTGCGCAGCAACTCACTGCCTTCCTGAAGACTAACAATGTATACGAAATGCTTCAGTCTGGTTTTAGACCCCATTATAGCACTGAGACTGCACTTGTGAAGGTGGTAAATGACCTTTTAATGGCATCAGACCGAGGCTCTGCATCTGTCCTCGTGCTCCTAGACCTTAGTGCTGCTTTTGATACCATCGATCACCACATTCTTTAGGAGAGATTGGAAACCCAAATTGGTCTACACGGACAAGTTCTGGCCTGGTTTAGATCTTATCTGTCAGAAAGATATCAGTTTGTCTCTGTGAATGGTTTGTCCTCTGACAAATCAACTGTAAATTTTGGTGTTCCTCAAGGTTCCGTTTTAGGATCACTATTGTTTTCACTATATATTTTACCTCTTGGGGATGTCATTCGAAAACATAATGTTAACTTTCACTGCTATGCGGATGACACACAGCTGTACATTTCAATGAAACATGGTGAAGCCCCAAAATTGCCCTCGCAAGAAATATGTGTTTCATACAAAAGGAAGTGGATGGCTGCAAACTTTCTACTTTTAAACTCAGACAAAACAGAGATGCTTGTTCTAGGTCCCAAGAAACAAAGAGATCTTCTGTTGAATCTGACAATTAATCTTAATGGTTGTACAGTCGTCTCAAACAAAACTGTGAAGGACCTCGGCGTTACTCTGGACCCTGATCTCTCTTTTGAAGAACATATCAAGACCATTTCAAGGACAGCTTTTTTCCATCTACGTAACATTGCAAAAATCAGAAACTTTCTGTCCAATAATGATGCAGAAAAATTAATCCATGCTTTTGTCACTTCTAGGTTAGACTACTGCAATGCTCTACTTTCCGGCTACCCGGATAAAGCACTAAATAAACTTCAGTTAGTGCTAAATACGTCTGCTAGAATCCTGACTAGAACCCAAAAATTTGATCATATTACTCCAGTGCTAGCCTCCCTACACTAGCTTCCTGTCAAGGCAAGGGCTGATTTCAAGGTTTTACTGCTAACCTACAAAGCATTACATGGGCTTGCTCCTACCTATCTCTCTGATTTGGTCCTGCCGTACATACCTACACGTACGCTACGGTCACAAGACGCAGGCCTCCTAATTGTCCCTAGAATTTCTAAGCAAACAGCTGGAGGCAGGGCCTTCTCCTATAGAGCTCCATTTTTACGGAACGGTCTGCCTACCCATGTAAGAGACACAAACTCGGTCTCAACCTTTAAGTCTTTACTGAAGACTCATCTCTTCAGTGGGTCATATGATTGAGTGTAGTCTGGCCCAGGAATGGGAAGGTGAAGGGAAAGGCTCTAGAGCAACGAACCGCCCTCGCTGTCTCTGCCTGGCCGATTCCCCTCTTTCCACTGGGATTCTCTGCCTCTAACCTTATTACAGGGGCTGAGTCCCTGGCTTACTGGGGCTCTTTCATACCGTCCCTGGGAGGGGTGCGTCACCTGAGTGGGTTGAGTCACTGATGTGATCTTCCTCTCTGGGTTGGCGCCCCCCTTGGGTTGTGCCATGGCGGAGATCTTTGTGGGCTATACTCGGCCTTGTCTCAGGGTGGTAATTTGGTGGTTGAAGATATCCCTCTAGTGGTGTGGGGGCTGTGCTTTGGCAAAGTGGGTGGGGTTATATCCTTCCTGTTTGGCCCTGTCGGGGGTGTCCTCGGACGGGGCCACAGTGTCTCCTGACCCCTCCTGTCTCAGCCTCCAGTATTTATGCTGCAGTAGTTTATGTGTCGGGGGCTAGGGTCAGTTTGTTATATCTGGAGTACCTCTCCTGTCCTATTCCGTGTCCTGTGTGAATTTAAGTGTGCTCTCTCTAATTCTCTCTTTCTCTCTTTCTTTCTCTCTCCCGGAGGACCTGAGCCCTACGACCATGCCTCAGGACTACCTGACATGATGACTCCTTGCTGTCCCCAGTCCACCTGGCCGTGCTGCTGCTCCAGTTTCAACTGTTCTGCCTTATTATTATTGGACCATGCTGGTCATTTATGAACATTTGAACATCTTGGCCATGTTCTGTTATAATCTCCACCCGGCACAGCCAGAAGAGGACTGGCCACCCCACATAGCCTGGTTCCTCTCTAGATTTCTTCCTAGGTTCTGGCCTTTCTAGGGAGTTTTTCCTAGCCACCGTGCCTCTACACCTGCATTGTTTGCTGTTTGGGGTTTTAGGCTGGGTTTCTATACAGCACTGAGGTATCAGATTTAGATTGTATTGAGTATACAGTCCACACCATATCTATTTAGACAGTGAAGCTAACATTTTAAATGTGGCTCTATACTCCAACATTTTGGATTTGAGATCAAATGTTTCATATGAGGTGACAGTTTATAATGTCACCTTTAATTTGAGGATATTTTAATACATTTCTGTTTCACTATTAAAAATAAAGCACTTTATGTATCTAGTCCCCCATTAGAAGAAGACATAAGTAATCTGACCAATTTACTTATAGTGTATTAAAGTAGTCAAAAGTTTAGTATTTGGTCGTAAACTCGTTGGTTGCATTTGCAGTTTGTTTTGGTTGTGTTTTGGTTGTGTTTTGCCCAATAATAAAATGGTGGATGATGAGTGGAGTACTTTTCTGTCTAACAGAGTAGATAACATGTTTCTAAACAATAATAAATTAATCCTGATGATGCCTTGATTAAGAAAAATCATGACTGAATCATGAATAATAATGAGTGAGAAAGTTACAGAGGCTACAACAAAACATGCTAACCTCTCACCATTACCAATAACAGAGGCTACAACAAAACATGCTAACCTCTCACCATTACCAATAACAGAGGCTACAACAAAACATGCTAACCTCTCACCATTACCAATAACAGAGGCTACAACAAAACATGCTAACCTCTAACCAATCTCAACAAAACATGCTAACCTCTCACAATAACAGAGGCTACAACAAAACATGCTAACCTCTCACCATTACCAATAACAGACCTCTACAACAAAACATGCTAACCTCTCACCATTACCAATAACAGAGGCTACAACAAAACATACTAACCTCTCACCATTACCAATAACAGACCTCTCACCTACAACAAAACATACTAACCTCTCACCATTACCAATAACAGAACCTCTACAACAAAAACTAACCTCTCACCATTACCAATAACAGAGGCTACAACAAACATGCTAACCTCTCACCATTACCAATAACATACAACAAAACATGCTCTCACCATTACCAATAACAGAGACTACAACAAAACATGCTAACCTCTCACCATTACCAATAACAGAGGCTACAACAAAACATGCTAACTAACCTCTCACCATTACCAATAACAGAGGACTACAACAAAAATAACCTCTGGAACCAACATGCTACTAACAAAACATGAGCTAAGGCCTCACCATTACCAATAACAGAGACTACAACAAAACATGCTAACCTCTCACCATTACCAATAACAGACTACAACAAAACATACTAACCTCTCACCATTACCAAACACAGAGACTTCAAATTAATTCATGATTAGTCATAATCATGGTAGCATCCACATGAATGTAGAAGTGTCCAGAAACATCTTCTATTCTTACTGACAATACAAGTGAAGTGACTCCAAAATGACAGGACATTATTCACCATCCAGTTTCTATTAGGAAAACATCTAAAACACAACCAAGTGTAAAACTGTAAGCTTCACTGTCCAAACACATGTGGTGTGGACTATGTGTGTCTGGTAAACACATGTGGATCTGGTGAACAGTTATCACTTGTTGACCAACTACAGGAATACTGACCTCAGAGTCTCCAGTTTACAGTGGGGATTCCCCAGTCCAGCAGAGAGCAGCTCCACTCCTGAATCCTTCAGGTCATTGTTACTCAGATCCAGCTCTCTCAGGTGTGAGGGGTTTGACCTCAGAGCTGAGACCAGAGAAGCACAGCCTTCCTCTGTGACTCCACAGCCTGACAGCCTGACAAAGAGATCATCATGACTTCACAAACACACTGTTAATTTAACACCAGTAGTGTAGAAGGACAATGGCAGATGCATTTGGTTTATGACCTCTGTCAAACAACATATAGATTCATTTTCCATCTCCTAGAATTGTATGGTCATATTGGTATACTAATGTGAAAATCAATGCATTTATTCAATATGTTATTCTGAATAAATATTATACATACATGTTAGAATACATACATCATTTTCTCTAAACTGAATAATGCTTCCTGATGATTCGTTCTTAAATGTCATTTTATTTACTCACAGAACAGCTCTGGAGGCTTTGACCACTGGCAGCAGCCTCAGAAGACCTTCCTCTGATCTGGAGTATTTCTTCAGGTCAAACACATCCAGCTCCTTTTCTGAAGTCAGCAACACAAAGACCAGAGCTGACCACTGTGCAGGTGACAGGTTGGGTTTTGAGAGACTTCCTGATCTCAGGTATCTTTGGATCTCCTCCACTAGAGAATGGTCATTCAGTTCATTCAGACAGTGGAACAGATTGATGCTCTTCTCTGGAGAGAGATCCTCCCCGATCTTCTCCTTGATGTACTTGACTGTTTCTTCATGGCTCTGTGAGCTGCTTCTTGTCTTTGTCAGTAGACCTCGTAAGTGCTTCTGATTGGACTCCAGTGAGAGGCCCAGAAGGAAGCGGAGGAAAAGGTCCAGGTTTCCCGTCTCACTTTGTAAGGCTTTATCCACAGCACTCTTGTAGAAAGTAACTTCAGTAACTTTAGGCTTCTCTCTGAAGAGCGATGAAAAGTATCTGAACATTGATTGAGGTTCGTCCATTAGATTCTGATTGTTGTTGATGTATGAGAGGAACACATATACAGCAGCCAGAAACTCCTGAATGCTCAGATGAACAAAGCAGTACACCTTGTCCTGGTACAGCCCACATTCCTCTTTAAAGAGCTGTGTGCACAATCCTGAGTACACTGAGGCTTCATTGACATCAATGCCAGCCTCTTTCAGGTCTTCTTCATAGAAAATCAGATTGCCATTCACAAGCTGTTGAAAAGCCAGTTTTCCCAGTGACAGAATGCTCTCTTTATTCCAGTGTGGACCTGTCTCTTCTTTCCCAAGATACTTTTCATTCTTCTGTTTGGTATGAAACACCACAAGGTGTGTGTACATCTCAGTCAGAGTCTTGGGCATCTCTTCTCTCTTATGTTTCAGCATGTGTTCAAGGACTGTTGCAGAAATCCAACAGAAGACTGGAATGTGGCACATGATGTGGAGGCTCCTTGATGTCTTTATGTGTGAGATGATTCTGCTGGCCAGGTCCTCATCACTGAATCTCTTCCTGAAGTACTCCTCCTTCTGTGGGTCATTGAACCCTCGTACCTCTGTCACCTGGTCAACACACCCTGAAGGGATCTTATTGGCTGCTGCAGGTCGGGTAGTTATCCAGAGGAGAGCAGAGGGAAGCAGATTTCCCTTGATGAGATTTGTCAGCAGAACATCCACTGAGGTTGACTCTGTGACGTCCCAACAGATCTTGTTCTTCTGGAAGTCTAGGGGCAGTCGGCACTCATCCAGACCATCAAAGATGAACAGAACTTTGTACTTGTTGTAGATGGAGATTCCTGATTGTTTGGTTTCCATTGAGAAGTGATTAAGAAGTTCAATGAAAGTGTGTTTGTCCCCTTTCATCAAATTCAGCTCCCGAAAAGGGAATGAAAATACAAATTGGACATCCTGATTTGCTTTTCCTTCAGCCCAGTCCAGAATGAACTTCTGCACAGAGACTGTTTTTCCAATGCCAGCGACTCCCTTTGTCAGCACAGTTCTGATAGGTTTGTCTTGTCCAGTTAAGGGTTTGAAGATGTCGTTACATTTGATTGCAGTCTCTGGTCTTGCTTGTTTCCTGGTTGTTGTCTCAATCTGTCTCAGCTCATGTTCATTATTGACCTCTCCTGTTCCACCCTCTGTGATGTAGAGCTCTGTGTAGATCTTATTGAGAAGTGTTGGGTTTCCTTGTTTAGCGATCCCCTCAAATACACATTGAAACTTCTTCTTTAGATTAGATTTGAGTTCACGTTGGCAAATCACAGCAAGCTCATCTGAATGAAGAAATAACACAGAGGATATTAATATTACGTCTGTTTTAATGCCTACAGTATTGTAGGACTGTTATAAAGTTTTACATTATAATAATTTATTCTCTTAACTGACTGTATAAATGTGTAAATGTTTTCATAATGCATTACAGACTGGTGTGACTGATTATATTATTATTGGTATTATTGATGGTATTATTAATGTTCTCTCTCTCTCTCTAAATTAATCACCACAACACATCCATGCTGCTACTTGATGAGGTCACTAGGTGTTGTGTTAAGGCTGCTACAATATCATTGAGTTACACAGCTACTTTAGCTGTACTTTAGCTACAGCTTTTAAATATTATAAAACAGCATTCATCAATAGGCAGACAGATCTTACATTTCTCCAGTGTGTCAGCAAGCTCCTTCTGGTTCATTTTCCTCAGGATGTGCAGTGTGATCTTCAGAGCCCCCTCTCTGGCACTGCTCTCCTGCTGCTCATCTTCAGGGTCCACCACTTCCTTATCCTGCTTCTGACTCTCAAAGCCTTCTGGGAGTTCTGGACTAAGAATCCTCTTGAACATCTTCAGCTCGTTCTTCACAAATGTCATAATTTTCTCTTCAAGCATCTGAAATAAATAATGTAAATAAGTTAAGCAAGAGAATAAATGCTTTCTCATTAACACAGTAATGAATGATTGACAGATCAACTTTACTTGAGGTAAACAAAAACAAATGTACACTGAATATCAGGACCACATACACTGAATATGGAGGCCAGGTCTGTTTGATGACTCTGGGAAGACTGACCACTGAGAATCTCTGACTCTGATCTCTCCTGTTGGTTTCTGTGGACAAAACATGAGATTACATCTCCTCCCAGGAGTACACACACACACACACACACACACACACACACACACACACACACACACACACACACACACACACACACACACATGCAGATGCACACACACACAGGGAGGGAATGTTGTGTTTGTTTAATATTGTTTTAGGACTATGCAAATGGACAAAATGATTAACCTATGGATTATGAAAACAACAACGATAAATGGGAAAATGTGAGAGGAGAAATGACTAGAGACAGTGTTGTTTAACTCACTGACCATGACCCATGAGTTCTTCTTACCTTTGTTCAGTAGAAAGGTCTCCCTCTCTAAACACTATAGGTTGAACCATAGACCAGTCACTCTTCATGGAAACACAGCTGGGAACAGGGGAGGCTGGTCTCTCCTGCTTGATTGGTCTTCAACACAACAGAGACAAACATTACATCTCTCTACTCTGAGCTCAGATGGGGAAACATAAGAAAAGAAAAAAAAGCTATATATCCATTTTTAGAAATGTTTGTAAATGAGCTTTTATTGTTTAAAGAAGTTAAGTTTATGTTAAGTTATGTTTTTTTGCTAAATGAGGAGATGGCACGTGGGTACCTGCTTCTATAAACCAATGAGGAGATGGCACGTGGGTACCTGCTTCTATAAACCAATGAGGAGATGGCACATGGGTACCTGCTTCTATAAACCAATGAGGAGATGCAGCGCGAACTGCGTCACAAATAGAACTGACTTCAAGACGCTCGTTGGCGCGCGAGAGCAGTGTGTCATTTTTAATAACGAAATTCATTTGGCGACGCGAGCGTCTGTCAGCCCCGCTAAAAGGCTGGTTTCGTTACTCTGCCTTCTCCGGGGGGATGTTGAGGTAAATTTACTAACAGGGAGGGTTGAACTATGTCATTTATTAGAGGGCTGGAAGACGCACTCTCGAGGTTGTTTACTCACAATATCAGATATTAACATGATTTTTATAATGAATGTAAACTGAGGTTGAGGTTCTGACTAGTGGTTATTTACCCGGGGTTCAATACCTGCTATTGAGGAGCCCTGAGAATAATATTCAAAAGTTTGGTCCTTGGACACAGAGGGGTTCAACTTTAAAGTTACCGTCCATCTGGTGAAGAGAGGAGAACCGGACAGAGGTAGCCAGCATCCGTCAACGAGAGAGGGAGAAGCCTCACCGGTATTTAACAGGTGGAAGAAACAACCGGGGAGCTCCATCGGTCCACAAGAAATGCAGAGAGCCGGTGATGATGTAGTGGTAGCTATGGTAACTAGGATGCTGCTGGTAGAGTAGCTAGCTAGTTACCGAGCTGTACCGACTAGCTAGGATAACTAGGATGCTGCTGGTAGAGTAGCTAGCTAGATTACCGAGCTGTACCGACTAGCTAGGATAACTAGGATGCTGCTGGTAGAGTAGCTAGCTAGCTTACCGAGCTGTACCGACTAGCTAGTGTCATATATATATATATGTAAACATTCATACACATAGCTCATATATTATACAGCGCCAAGCCAAACCGCCTGACTCAAGTCATCTTACTTACCCCTGCTAAAACAGGAACCAGCTCACTCACTCAGCAATAAAACTACCCCCCTAAAACTACCCCCCCTCAGCTCTGTTGTCTTACCACCCCAGGAAACAAAGACATTCCGTCGCAAGAACACATACACCCAGCCATAAAACTGACCCCCTCTGTTCTCTTCTTTCACGACCCCCTCTGCTCTCCTGTATCAGATTTCCTGACACACAAATATCTCCTTGTATAAACACACATCCCACCCCCCTCTACTGGTCAGGTGCTCAGAACAAGACTCTGCTGTGCACCAATGGGGCTCCTGCTCTGGCTAGAGCAGGTCCGCCTCCAACCCTTCGGGACCAGTCAGATGACCAACACGACAAGACTCCACCTACATATTCCATGTATAAAATCTGCTGTGACCAATGTCTAGGTCCCTTTTTCACCTGACTCACTTAATGAGTTATATGAACTAGGTCCGTGCACGTAAAACTGCAGGACAAGATATATTTTGACTCATTAAAACTGCCTTTTGCTACAACTGAAATCCACTCTGTCCAGCGTCCGTGATTTGGTCTCGACACTCCAGTATTTGAACATCAACACTAGGATAACTAGGATGCTGCTGGTAGAGTAGCTAGCTAGCTTACCGAGCTGTACCGACTAGCTAGGATAACTAGGATGCTGCTGGTAGAGTAGCTAGCTAGCTTACCGAGCTGTACCGAATAGCTTGGTTAGTTAGCAGGTCGTTCGTCAGTCCCTCATCTCGATGATGATGACGAATCCGGTGAACCACAAAATGAAACAAGGATAGAGAGTGAAAAGGATTTGGCTACACTCATACTGTCCCTGACCGTAAAGAAAAAAGCAAATTGAACAATAAACTTCGGTGTCTCAACACTGTAACAAACTCCGTCGTTATTCCCCAAGATCACCTCAGTCCACTCTGCGCGTAACCGGACAATATGCTTGGCGCCACACCGAACGGGGACGCGGACAGTTCTGTACGGGGACGCGGACAGTTCTGTACGGGGACGCGAACAGTTCCAGAACGCGGACATGAGCAGTGCAACACAATCAACTAAACCCAGTCTTTACAGTGGGTTACATTAGTAATATTCATTTTTTATTATTATGTAAAACAAACATTCTATGTTTTTTTATAACAATATGTTGAGATCTGGGACCATGTTCACACAGTGTCTCAGAGTAGAAAATTGGTCGTATAAGTGCTGAGAATAAACACATTTTACACTTATGGGTATAAATTAAAGCTATGCATGAAGTCTCTAGTCCCACCTAGTCGGCAGATATTTAGGACACCTGGCTGTCCTAAGTAGTTAAGAGTTAACAGCAGGTGTCTTGATAATACTATAGAATAATGCAGTGAGTCAGTGGTTCCTGCGCCACATGTAATTGCTTTGTAGTAGTTAAAAATAATGTTTTACATTTCTGTATGATCAATCGATAAATAATGTAGACCTACATACAACAGTATGTCTTGTGCTTTTGGCAATGATTTATGTATAATAATTATGTATAACAAGTGATACCATGTATGTCTGTGGCGGCAGGTAGCCTCGTGGTTAGAGTGTTGGGCCAGTAACCGAAAGTTTGCTAGATCAAATCCCTGAGCTGACAAGGTAAAAATCTGCCCCTGAACAAGGCAGTTAACCACTGTTCCTAGGCAGCCATTGTAAATAACATCTGCTAACCATGTGTATGTAACCAATAACATCTGCTAACCCTGTGTATGTAACCAATAACATCTGCTAACCCTGTGTATGTAACCAATAACATCTGCTAACCCTGTGTATGTAACCAATAACATCTGCTAACCATGTGTATGTAACCAATAACATCTGCTAACCATGTGTATGTGTCCAATAACATCTGCTAACCATGTGTATGTAACCAATAACATCTGCTAACCATGTGTATGTAACCAATGACATCTGCTAATCATGTGTATGTGATCAATAACATCTGCTAACCCTGTGAATGTGACCAATAACATCTGCTAACCCTGTGTGTGTAACCAATAACATCTGCTAACCCTGTGTATGTGACCAATAACATCAGCTAACCATGTGTATCTGACCAATAACATCA
Source organism: Oncorhynchus tshawytscha (assembly GCF_018296145.1). Lineage (NCBI taxonomy): Eukaryota > Metazoa > Chordata > Actinopteri > Salmoniformes > Salmonidae > Oncorhynchus > Oncorhynchus tshawytscha. The sequence continues at coordinate 37,951 of NW_024608187.1, forward strand.
GCTAACCATGTGTATGTGACCAATAACATCTGCTAACCATGTGTATCTGACCAATAACATCAGCTAACCATGTGTATGTGACCAATAACATCTGCTAACCATGTGTATGTGACCAATAACATCTGCTAACCATGTGTATGTGACCAATAACATCTGCTAACCCTGTGTATGTGACCAATAACATCTGCTAACCATGTGTATGTGACCAATAACATCTGCTAACCCTGTGTATGTAACCAATAACATCTGCTAACCATGTGTATGTGACCAATAACATCTGCTAACCATGTGTATGTGATCAATTTGATTTATATCTGGGACTAAGTTTGTTTATGTGTTGGCTTTATGTTCTGTGTTTGTGACCAGTGAGCTAAGATAAGGCGTGGCTTTACCTAGCATAGACTTACAGATGACCTGGAGCCAGTGGGTTTGGCGGCGAATATGTAGTGAGGGCCAGCCAACAACAGCATACAGGTCGCAGTGGTGGTGGTATATGGGGCTTTGGTGACAAAACGGATGGCACTGTGATAGACTGCACCCAGTTTGCTGAGTAGAGTGTTGGAGGCTATTTTGTAATTGACATCGCTGAAGTCGAGGATCAGTAGGCTAGTCAGATTTACGAGGGTATGTTTGGCAGCATGAGTGAAGGAGGCTTTGTTGCGAAATAGGAAGCCGATTCTAGATTTAATTTTGGATTGGAGATGCTTAATGTGAGTCTGGAAGGAGAGTTTACAGTCTAAGGTATTTGTAGTTGTCCACGTATTCTAAGTCAGAACCATCCAGAGTAGTGATGCTAGTCGGGTGGGCGGGTGCAGGAAGCGATCAGTTGAAGAGCATGCATTCAGTTTTACTTGGGTATGAGTTAACAGAATACAACCTTTTAAAAGTTAGATTTGTAAAACCTTGTCTGTTTTGTTATGGGATTTGTAGAACCTGTGTTTAACATTTTGAACACAAACACGCTATCAATACCAGGAGTATTTACTCTGTGCTAGATACCTGGTATATGCCAGGAGTATTTACTCTGTGTTTAGATACCTGGTATATACCAGGAGTATTTACTCTGTAGTTAGATACCTGGTATATACCAGGAATATTTACTCTGTGATTAGATACCTGGTATATGCCAGGAGTATTTACTCTGTGTTTAGATACCTGGTATATACCAGGAGTATTTACTCTGTAGTCAGATACCTGGTATATACCAGGAGTATTTACTCTGTGATTAGATACCTGGTATATGCAAGGAGTATTTACTCTGTAATTAGATACCTGGTATATACCAGGAGTATTTACTCTGTGTTTAGATACCTGGTATATACCAGGAGTATTTACTCTGTGATGTTGGCAGTATCATAGAGTGGAGTCTTCATGGACAGACTGCTGTCTCTCTGTGAATACATACCTGGTATATACTATAGATACCTGGTATGTACCATGAGTACTACTTACCCTGTAAATGCAGAAAAGTCTCCATCTTCACAATCATAGAAATGGTCCATAGACCCGTCACTCTTCATGGACAGACAGCTGGGTGAGTCTGGTCTCTCCTGATGGATTGGGCTTCAACACAACAGAAACAGACCTTCAGTCTCTAGTCTAATGTAGACTAAAGATGATGATGTCATGTCACTGATACCAGGTCAGAGACAACATATATAGTTAACTAGTCGAGAGCAGGATACATTCTAAACGGCCATTGGCCAAGTTGTCCTGCAAGGACTTCTGATTGGTCAACCCCAGGCTAGGGTGGTTATAAATGTTATAAAATATGTTGAGACAAATTACAGACAGTAGCCTACAAGTAGCAAAATAGAACTCAATATATTGAACATGGAATATATTTCAATATGATTGAAATAGGCCTAAAGCCTAATGTTTATATTTTAATGCTCATCTTGGTTTTCATATGAAGAAAATGTGTTGTTTGAATCAATTGTCAACTTTGTATTTGTAGTCAACTTTCTGAATTTGTCGGAGGTCACAGAGAGACTGATAAACCATGTGATTCTATGTTTAGCAGAGATCTTCTGTGTATAAAGTCACGTGGAAGGGCAAAAAAACATTTAACAACACAATCAGCTGTTCTACGAGTGGTGTTAGATTACTCAGCTGTTCTAGTGGTCTGAGGCAGGTGTTAGATTACTCAGCTGTTCTAGTGGTCTGAGGCAGGTGTGTACTGGCGGCAAAAACTGATTTACAACGGCGCAGATCAATACATAAAACCACCGTAAACAGAACAATAAATGAATGGGTAAACAAAACCCGTTACACACCAGCATCATCATGTGCACAAGCACTACAATAAACAATTCCGGACAAGGACATGGGGGGGAACAGAGGGTTAAATACACAACATGTAAAGATGGTATTGAAACCAGGTGTGATGGAAGACAAGACAAAACAAATGGAAAATGAAAAGTGGATCGGCGATGGCTAGAAGACTGGTGACGTCGACCGCTGCCCGAACAAGGAGAGGGACCGACTTTGGCGGAAGTCGTGACAACACCTCTGAATGCTCGGCTATGAAAAGCCAACTGACATTTACTCCTGAGGTACTGACCAATTGCACCCTCTATAACCACTGTGATTATTGTTTGTCATGTATGAACATTTGAACATCTTGTCGAATGATTTGAACTTAATGGATAAGGAGTACCAGTACTGAGTCAATGTGCAGGGTACCAGGTAGTTGAGGTAATAATGAGACTATAAGGAGTACCAGTACTGAGTCAATTTGCAGGGTACCAGGTAGTTGAGGTAATAATGAGACTATAAGGAGTACCAGTACTGAGTCAATGTGCAGGGTACCAGGTAGTTGAGGTAATAATGAGACTATAAGGAGTACCAGTACTGAGTCAATGTGCAGGGGTACCAGGTAGTTGAGGTAATAATGAGACTATAAGGAGTACCAGTACTGAATCAATGTGCAGGGTACCAGGTAGTTGAGGTAATAATGAGACTATAAGGAGTACCAGTACTGAGTCAATGTGCAGGGTACCAGGTAGTTGAGGTAATAATGAGACTATAAGGAGTACCAGTACTGAGTCAATGTGCAGGGTACCAGGTAGTTGAGGTAATAATGAGACTATAAGGAGTACCAGTACTGAGTCAATTTGCAGGGTACCAGGTAGTTGAGGTAATAATGAGACTATAAGGAGTACAGTACTGAGTCAATGTGCAGGGTACCAGGTAGTTGAGGTAATAATGAGACTATAAGGAGTACCAGTACTGAGTCAATGTGCAGGGGTACCAGGTAGTTGAGGTAATAATGAGACTATAAGGAGTACCAGTACTGAATCAATGTGCAGGGTACCAGGTAGTTGAGGTAATAATGAGACTATAAGGAGTACCAGTACTGAATCAATGTGCAGGGTACCAGGTAGTTGAGGTAATAATGAGACTATAAGGAGTACCAGTACTGAATCAATGTGCAGGGTACCAGGTAGTTGAGGTAATAATGAGACTATAAGGAGTACCAGTACTGAGTCAATGTGCAGGGTACCAGGTAGTTGAGGTAATAATGAGACTATAAGGAGTACCAGTACTGAGTCAATGTGCAGGGTACCAGGTAGTTGAGGTAATAATGAGACTATAAGGAGTACCAGTACTGAGTCAATTTGCAGGGTACCAGGTAGTTGAGGTAATAATGAGACTATAAGGAGTACCAGTACTGAGTCAATGTGCAGGGTACCAGGTAGTTGAGGTAATAATGAGACTATAAGGAGTACCAGTACTGAGTCAATGTGCAGGGGTACCAGGTAGTTGAGGTAATAATGAGACTATAAGGAGTACCAGTACTGAATCAATGTGCAGGGTACCAGGTAGTTGAGGTAATAATGAGACTATAAGGAGAACCAGTACTGAGTCAATGTGCAGGGTACCAGGTAGTTGAGGTAATAATGAGACTATAAGGAGTACCAGTACTGAGTCAATGTGCAGGGTACCAGGTAGTTGAGGTAATAATGAGACTATAAGGAGTACCAGTACTGAGTCAATGTGCAGGGGTACCAGGTAGTTGAGGTAATAATGAGACTATAAGGAGTACCAGTACTGAATCAATGTGCAGGGGTACCAGGTAGTTGAGGTAATAATGAGACTATAAGGAGAACCAGTACTGAGTCAATGTGCAGGGTGCCAGGTAGTTGAGGTAATAATGAGACTATAAGGAGTACCAGTACTGAGTCAATGTGCAGGGTACCAGGTAGTTGAGGTAATAATGAGACTATAAGGAGTACCAGTACTGAGTCAATGTGCAGGGTACCAGGTTGTTGAGGTAATAATGAGGCTATAAGGAGTACCAGTACTGAGTCAATGTGCAGGGGTACCAGGTAGTTGAGGTAATAATGAGACTATAAGGAGAACCAGTACTGAGTCAATGTGCAGGGTACCAGGTAGTTGAGGTAATAATGAGACTATAAGGAGTACCAGTACTGAGTCAATGTGCAAGGTACCAGGTAGTTGAGGTAATAATGAGGCTATAGTTGAGATAATATGTACTATATGTAGGTAGAGGTAAAAGTGACTAGAAAATCAGGATAGAGATTACTTATCCTCATCCAGGAGTGCACACACACACACACACACACACACACACACACACACACACACACACACACACACACACACAAAGGGAGGGAATGTTGTGTTTGTTTAATATTGTTTTAGGACTATGCAAATGGACAAAATGATTAGCCTATGGATTATGAAAACAACAACAATAAATGGGAAAATGGGAGGAGAAATGACTAGAGACAGTGTTGTTTAACTCACTGACCAGGACCCATGAGTTCTTCTTACCTTTGTTCAGTAGAAAAGTCTCCCTCTCTAAACTCTATAGGATGACCCATAGACCATAATATAAATTATTAAATGACTTCAAGTCTTTATAAAGGCTTCTAAAGTGGGTAAATTTCACTTAAAAAAGACAGACTTGATTTGATGAAAAATGGATCAACAAAACAAAACAAAACTAAACTAAATCTAGAACAGTTACAGTATATAGAATGTAGTATATAGTATATAGTTACAGTATATAGAATGTAGTATATAGTACATAGTTACAGTATATAAAATGTACACATAAGCAATATTTTCTGATTTAAAAACATTTTAGAATATACATTCTTAAACAATATTGTCATCTCACCTCTTAGTTTTGGTGTCATGTTCCCCAGAGAGACTCATTTTAGGGTCAGGGTCCCCCTCCTCTCTCTCCCCAGAGAGACTCATTTTAGAGCACTGACTGCTAAACAGAGATCCAACATGTTGGTTGTGGTTAACACAGTGACAACTAAACAGAGATCCAACATGTTGGTTGTGGTTAACACAGTGACAACTAAACAGAGATCCAACATGTTGGTTGTGGTTAACACAGTGACAACTAAACAGAGATAAAACATGTTGGTTGTGGTTAAGACAGTGACAACTAAACAGAGATCCAACATGTTGGTTGTGGTTAACACAGTGACAACTAAACAGAGATCCAACATGTTGGTTGTGGTTAACACAGTAACAACTAAACAGAGATCCAACATGTTGGTTGTGGTTATTAACACAGTGACAACTAAACAGAGATCCAACATGTTGGTTGTGGTTAACACAGTGACAACTAAACAGAGATCCAACATGTTGGTTGTGGTTAACACAGTGACAACTAAACAGAGATCCAACATGTTGGTTGTGGTTATTAACACAGTGACAACTAAACAGAGATCCAACATGTTGGTTGTGGTTAACACAGTGACAACTAAACAGAGATCCAACATGTTGGTTGTGGTTAACACAGTGACAACTAAACAGAGATCCAACATGTTGGTTGTGGTTAACACAGTGACAACTAAACAGAGATCCAACATGTTGGTTGTGGTTAACACAGTGACAACTAAACAGAGATCCAACATGTTGGTTGTGGTTAACACAGTGACAACTAAACAGAGATCCAACATGTTGGTTGTGTTTAACACAGTAATTCTTGAAGGTCATATGTTCTCTTTTATTCATTATCTCTTAGAAATAAAACATTTACTAACAGACACATCCAAACAGTCAGGTGATTTAATGCATCACATGAATATGTAGTCGTGATTTATATTTATCACCTTTTGTCCATAATAATAATAATAATAATAATAACAATATAATATATAATAATATGAATAATAATGTCTTACTTTCTCTTTTAATAATTTCTCTCATTCTAGTGTGTTGCTTTGTTCAACAGGTATGATATTATGATGCTGTTACTGAATTCAGTTCATAATATTAATGTTAAGAAAAGTGTGTTCAGTGGTTTCATACCAAATTACACAGGAAGCAGGAGCTCATTGTAATTTAGAAAACAACAAATGTTCTGATATTCTGAAAGACGACTTACAATTTATACATAAAAAATATACAAATTGTAAAATAACCGCGATATACGAATATAGAAACAGCATGTTTTTGAATGTGACTTGACTACACCCAGTTAGCTATATGAACAACATGTTATAATGTGACTTGACTACACCCAGTTAGCTATATGAACAACATGTTATAATGTGACTTGACTACACCCAGTTAGCTATATGAACAACATGTTATAATGTGACTTGACTCCACCCAGTTAGCTATATGAACAACATGTTATAATGTGACTTGACTACACCCAGTTAGCTATATGAACAACATGTTATAATGTGACTTGACTACACCCAGTTAGCTATATGAACAACATGTTATAATGTGACTTGACTACACCCAGTTAGCTATATGAACAACATGTTATAATGTGACTTGACTACACCCAGTTAGCTATATGAACAACATGTTATAATGTGACTTGACTACACCCAGTTAGCTATATGAACAACATGTTATATGTGACTTGACTACACCCAGTTAGCTTTGAACAACATGTTATAATGTGACTTGACTACACCCAGTTAGCTATATGAACAACATGTTTATAATTTCAACCCAGTTGTGAACTTGACTACACCCAGTGAACAACACCCAGTTTTAATGACTTGACTACACCCAACTATATGAACAACATGTTATAATGTGACTTGACTACACCCAGTTAGCTATATGAACAACATGTTATAATGTGACTTGACTACACCCAGTTAGCTATATGAACAACATGTTATAATGTGACTTGACTACACCCAGTTAGCTATATGAACAACATGTTATTAATGTGACTTGACTACACCCAGTTAGCTATATGAACAACATGTTATTGAATGTGACTTGACTACACCCAGTTAGCTATATGAACAACATGTTATTGAATGTGACTTGACTACACCCAGTTAGCTATATGAACAACATGTTATTGAATGTGACTTGACTACACCCAGTTAGCTATATGAACAACATGTTATAATGTGACTTGACTACACCCAGTTAGCTATATGAACAACATGTTTTAATGTGACTTGACTACACCCAGTTAGCTATATGAACAACATGTTATAATGTGACTTGACTACACCCAGTTAGCTATATGAACAACATGTTATAATGTGACTTGACTACACCCAGTTAGCGCCATTTTGTATGATTGAACTGTCACGTAGCTGTCCCAGGTGAAATGGACTGTTAGATCTGAGTGTTTTACTGTCATTCACTACACTAAAATAACACCAGACATTTAATGTCTTTACACACTTTAAAATAATCACTGGGAAGATTCTTACCTTGTAGCCTGAATTCACAACCAGAACATGTCAAGTCATTGAGATATTTTCCGTTGTGCTGAGAAAGAAACCTTGGGAACAGTTTATTCACCTCCCCAATGTCAAGAACCTGTGTGTCAATTTAGTTACTGATTAACTTTGTATTCAAGCCATGGGTTTACACAATCGCTGTGTAGCTACTGCTTTCCTGCAGTCAGATTACCTAGTGACCTCGCTGTGTAGCTACTGCTTTCCTGCAGTCAGATTACCTAGTGACCGCGCTGTGTAGCTACTGCTTTCCTGCAGTCAGATTACCTAGTGACCTCGCTGTGTAGCTACTGCTTTCCTGCAGTCAGATTACCTAGTGACCGCGCTGTGTAGCTACTGCTTTCCTGCAGTCAGATTACCTAGTGACCTCGCTGTGTAGCTACTGCTTTCCTGCAGTCAGATTACCTAGTGACCTCGCTGTGTAGCTACTGCTTTCCTGCAGTCAGATTACCTAGTGACCTCGCTGTGTAGCTACTGCTTTCCTGCAGTCAGATTACCTAGTGACCTCGCTGTGTAGCTACTGCTTTCCTGCAGTCAGATTACCTAGTGACCTCGCTGTGTAGCTACTGCTTTCCTGCAGTCAGATTACCTAGTGACCTGCGCTGTGTAGCTACTGCTTTCCTGCAGTCAGATTACCTAGTGACCTCGCTGTGTAGCTACTGCTTTCCTGCAGTCAGATTACCTAGTGACCTCGCTGTGTAGCTACTGCTTTCCTGCAGTCAGATTACCTAGTGACCTCGCTGTGTAGCTACTGCTTTCCTGCAGTCAGATTACCTAGTGACCTCGCTGTGTAGCTACTGCTTTCCTGCAGTCAGATTACCTAGTGACCTCGCTGTGTAGCTACTGCTTTCCTGCAGTCAGATTACCTAGTGACCTCGCTGTGTAGCTACTGCTTTCCTGCAGTCAGATTACCTAGTGACCTCGCTGTGTAGCTACTGCTTTCCTGCAGTCAGATTACCTAGTGAGCTACTGCTTTCCTGCAGTCAGATTACCTAGTGACCTCGCTGTGTAGCTACTGCTTTCCTGCAGTCAGATTACCTAGTGACCTCGCTGTGTAGCTACTGCTTTCCTGCAGTCAGATTACCTAGTGACCTCGCTGTGTAGCTACTGCTTTCCTGCAGTCAGATTACCTAGTGACTGCAGTCAGATTACCTGTGTAGCTACTGCTTTCCTGCAGTCAGATTACCTAGTGACCTCGCTGTGTAGCTACTGCTTTCCTGCAGTCAGATTACCTAGTGACCTCGCTGTGTAGCTACTGCTTTCCTGCAGTCAGATTACCTAGTGACCTCGCTGTGTAGCTACTGCTTTCCTGCAGTCAGATTACCTAGTGACCTCGCTGTGTAGCTACTGCTTTCCTGCAGTCAGATTACCTAGTGACCTCGAAGATGGAATGTTATTCATATTTTTTTATGATTTCATAATTAATAAACAATAATTGTTTTTTAAGGCCGAAAATCCGGTTTTTCTCTGACAAATGGTTTTGCTATATTTCAGTCATCTGTGATGTATATAAAGTGTAATATTTGGATGCAACTCAAAATCTAATCCATTTCAACCTCATATCTGACATGGTACAGGTGTCTTCTTTCTTTAAGCCCAGAACCATGTGTGTGTGGTGATACCTTTGTTTCAGAGTAGATTTGTTTAAAACTTCCAACAACCACTGTGTGACCCTGATTCAGCCCACTGCATTTCAAGGTTAATCATTAATAACAACACTGTGTGACCCTGATTCAGCCCACTGCATTTCAAGGTTAATCATTAATAACAACACTGTGTGACCCTGATTCAGACCACTGCATTTCAAGGTTAATCATTAATAACAACACTGTGTGACCCTGATTCAGCCCACTGCATTTCAAGGTTAATCATTAATAACAACACTGTGTGACCCTGATTCAGACCACTGCATTTCAAGGTTAATCATCAATAACAACACTGTGTGACCCTGATTCAGACCACTGCATTTCAAGGTTAATCATCAATAACAACACTGTATGAACAACTAGCAGTCTCCAGGACCAGTGAATCAAGACTGAGTTTCTGTCCCAACGTGGCACCCTATTCCCTATATAGTACACTACTTTGACCAGAGCTCTATAACACCCTATTCCCTATATACTGTAGTACACTACTTTAGACCAGAGCTCTATAACACCCTATTCCCTACATAGTACACTACTTTGACCAGAGCTCTATAACACCCTATTCCCTACATAGTGTACTAATTTTGACCGGAGCTCTATAACACCCTATTCCATACATAGTGCACTACTTTGACCAGAGCTCTATAACACCCTATTCCCTACATACTGTAGTGCACTACTTTTGAACAGAGCTCATAACACCCTATTCCCTACATAGTAATCACTTTGACCAGAGCTCTATAACACCCTATTCCCTACATAGTGCACGACTTTGACCAGAGCTCTATAACCCATTTACATAGTACAACTACTTTGACCAGAGCTCTATAACACCCTATTCCCTACATAACACACTTTGACCAGAGCTCTATTCACCCACTGCATTTCACACTACTTTAACCAGAGCTCTATAATTCCCTACAACACTGTAGCTCTATAACACCCTACTAGCAGTCTACAGGACCAGTGAATCAAGACTATAACACCCTATTCCCTATATAGTACACTACTTTGACCAGAGCTCTATAACACCCTATTCCCTATATACTGTAGTACACTACTTTAGACCAGAGCTCTATAACACCCTATTCCCTACATAGTACACTACTTTGACCAGAGCTCTATAACACCCTATTCCCTACATAGTGTACTAATTTTGACCGGAGCTCTATAACACCCTATTCCATACATAGTGCACTACTTTGACCAGAGCTCTATAACACCCTATTCCCTACATACTGTAGTGCACTACTTTTGAACAGAGCTCTATAACACCCTATTCCCTACATAGTACACTACTTTGACCAGAGCTCTATAACACCCTATTCCCTACATAGTGCACTACTTTGACCAGAGCTCTATAACACCCTATTCCCTACATAGTACACTACTTTGACCAGAGCTCTATAACACCCTATTCCCTACATACTGTAGTGCACTACTTTTGAACAGAGCTCTATAACACCCTATTCCCTACATAGTACACTACTTTAGACCAGAGCTCTATAACACCCTATTCCCTACATAGTGCACTACTTTGACCAGAGCTCTATAACACCCTATTCCCTACATAGTACACTACTTTGACCAGAGCTCTATAACACCCTATTCCCTACATAGTACACTACTTTGACCAGAGCTCTATAACACCCTATTCCCTACATAGTGCACTACTTTAGACCAGAGCTCTATAACACCCTATTCCCTACATACTGTAGTACACTACTTTAGATCAGAGCTCTATAACACCCTATTCCCTACATAGTACACTACTTTGACCAGAGCTCTATAACACCCTATTCCCTACATAGTACACTACTTTGACCAGAGCTCTATAACACCCTATTCCCTACATACTGTAGTGCACTACTTTTGACCAGAGCTCTATAACACCCTATTTCCTACATAGTACACTACTTTTGACCAGAGCTCTATAACACCCTATTCCCTACATACTGTAGTGCACTACTTTTGACCAGAGCTCTATAACACCCTATTCCCTACATAGTACACTACTTTGACCAGAGCTCTATAACACCCTATTCCTTACATAGTGCACGACTTTGACCAGAGCTCTATAACACCCTATTCCCTACATAGTACACTACTTTGACCAGAGCTCTATAACACCCTATTCCCTACATACTGTAGTGCACTACTTTTGAACAGAGCTCTATAACACCCTATTCCCTACATAGTACACTACTTTAGACCAGAGCTCTATAACACCCTATTCCCTACATAGTGCACTACTTTGACCAGAGCTCTATAACACCCTATTCCCTACATAGTACACTACTTTGACGAGAGCTCTATAACACCCTATTCCCTACATACTGTGGTACACTACTTTAGACCAGAGCTCTATAACACCCTATTCCCTACATAGTGCACTACTTTAGACCAGAGCTCTATAACACCCTATTCCCTACATACTGTAGTACACTACTTTAGACCAGAGCTCTATAACACCCTATTCCCTACATAGTACACTACTTTGACCAGAGCTCTATAACACCCTATTCCCTACATACTGTGGTACACTACTTTAGACCAGAGCTCTATAACACCCTATTCCCTACATAGTGTAGTACACTACTTTGACCAGAGCTCTATAACACCCTATTCCCTACATACTGTAGTACACTACTTTAGACCAGAGCTCTATAACACCCTATTCCCTACATAGTACACTACTTTGACCAGAGCTCTATAACACCCTATTCCCTACATAGTACACTACTTTGACCAGAGCTCTATAACACCCTATTCCCTACATACTGTGGTACACTACTTTAGACCAGAGCTCTATAACACCCTATTCCCTACATAGTGCACTACTTTAGACCAGAGCTCTATAACACCCTATTCCCTACATACTGTAGTACACTACTTTAGACCAGAGCTCTATAACACCCTATTCCCTACATAGTACACTACTTTGACCAGAGCTCTATAACACCCTATTCCCTATAGAGTACACTACTTTGACCAGAGCTCTATAACACCCTATTCCCTACATAGTACACTACTTTAGACCAGAGCTCTATAACACCCTATTCCCTACATAGTGCACTACTTTGACCAGAGCTCTATAACACCCTATTCCCTACATAGTGTAGTACACTACTTTGACCAGAGCTCTATAACACCCTTTTCCCTACATACTGTAGTACACAACTTTAGTCCAGAGCTCTATAACACCCTATTGCCTACATACTGTGGTACACTACTTTGACCAGAGCTCTATAACACCCTATTCCCTATAGAGTACACTACTTTGACCAGAGCTCTATAACACCCTATTCCCTACATAGTACACTACTTTAGACCAGAGCTCTATAACACCCTATTCCCTACATAGTGCACTACTTTGACCAGAGCTCTATAACACCCTATTCCCTACATAGTGTAGTACACTACTTTGACCAGAGCTCTATAACACCCTATTCCCTACATACTGTAGTACACAACTTTAGTCCAGAGCTCTATAACACCCTATTGCCTACATACTGTGGTACACTACTTTAGACCAGAGCTCTATAACACCCTATTCCCTACATAGTACACTACCCTGACCAGAGCTCTATAACACCCTATTCCCTACATACTGTGGTACACTACTTTAGACCAGAGCTCTATAACACCCTATTCCCTACATACTGTAGTGCACTACTTTGACCAGAGCTCTATGGCACCCTATTCCCTACATAGTGCACTACTTTAGACCAGAGCTCTATAACACCCTATTCCCTACATAGTGCACTACTTTAGACCAGAGCTCTATAACACCCTAATCCCTACATAGTGCACTACTTTAGACCAGAGCTCTATAACACCCTATTCCCTACATACTGTAGTGCACTACTTTGACCAGAGCTCTATGGCACCCTACCCCATAGTGCACTACTTTAGACCAGAGCTCTATAACACCCTATTCTTTGACCACTTTGACCAGAGCTCTATAACACCCTATTCCCTACATAGTGCACTACTTTAGACCAGAGCTCTTTAACACCCTATTCCCTACAAAGTGCACTACTTTAGACCAGAGCTCTATAACACCCTATTCCCTACATAGTGCACTACTTTGACCAGAACTCTATAACACCATATTCCCTACATAGTGCACTACTTTGACCAGAGCTCTATAACACCCTATTCCCTACATACTGTAGTACACTACTTTAGACCAGAGCTCTATAACACCCTATTCCCTACATAGTACACTACTTTGACCAGCGCTCTATAACACCCTATTCCCTACATACTGTAGTACACTACTTTGACCAGAGCTCTATAACACCCTATTCCCTACATAGTGCACTACTTTAGACCAGAGCTCTATAACACCCTATTCCCTACATAGTGCACTACTTTGACCAGAGCTCTATAACACCCTATTCCCTAGATAGTGCACTACTTTAGACCAGAGATCCCAGAATATGTTCTGGAAGTTAAGGTTGGGACGTTGCTCAGTTTCTTAGGAAGCCTGCAGGATAACAGCCAGTCACATGCAGCAACAAATCCATGTTCTCTAGGTTTTTGTTGAGTCGAATATAGGACCATCTCTGGTATTGTCCCAGCAGAGCTCCTAACTGACATGTGTTCTCTAGGTTTTTGTTGAGTCGTATATAGGACCATCTCTGGTATTGTCCCAGCAGAGCACCTAACTGACATGTGTTCTGTGGGTTTTTGTTGAGCCGTATATAGGACCATCTCTGGTATTGTCCCAGCAGATCTCCTAACTGACATGTGTTCTGTGGGTTTTTGTTGAGTCGTATATAGGACCATCTCTGGTATTGTCCCAGCAGAGCACCTGACTGACATGTGTTCTGTGGTGCATTGAGGTGGTTTAAACCTCTCCAGTTAACTAAATGATTCATTTAAGTTTGACTTCGAGTGTCCGTATGTTGAATTTCAACATCAACAACAAGTAGAGAAATCTGCTGAACACACACACACACACACACACACACACACACACACACACACACACACACACACACACACACACACACACATAAATCAGAACCATGGACTGCCACATATGTATCTTACGTTGATGAGACTAAATAGTTGTTGGTATCGTTTAGTTGTAACTGTCTGTTAAATGCAACATGTGTTGTGGACTCCACCGGACAGACTCTCTGATTTAGTGATGAAACAAAGGTGTGGTTGAATCTGCCACTGTGTCTTCTTATTGTCTGGGCCTTAGGCTTATATATCATGGTTGCAAAGCATATGAACT
>NW_024608188.1:0-52564 GCF_018296145.1 Oncorhynchus tshawytscha
CTATTCATGTATAGTTTCTTTATTAAAGAACCATGAATAATAACCACGCTGCGTTTTGGTCCGCCTCTCTTTCAACAGAAGAAAACTGTTACAGAATCACCCACCACAACAGGACCAAACGGCGTGGTAACGGGCAACAGCAACAGCGGTGCAAAGAGGACTGGACATGGGGACGAGGTATTGGACGGCAGGGTTGCTACACCTGGGAGGAGATCCTGGCGGGAAAGGATCCATGGGAACAGGTGGAGACAGCCGGAGAGAGGAGCCGGCGATATGAGCGAACACGGCTGGCAAGGAAGCCAAGAATATTTCTTGGGGGAGGCACACAGGAAGTATGGCGAAGCCAGGTAGGAGACCTGAGCCAACTTCCTGTGCTTACCAGAGGGCGAGAGAGACCGGGCAGGCACGGTGTTATGCTGTGGAGCGCACGGTGTCCCCAGTGCGGGTTCGTAGCCCGGTGCGGTACATACCAGCTCCGCGTATCGGCCGGGCTAGAGTGGGCATCGAGCCAAGTGCCATGAAGCCGGCTCTACGCATCTGGTCTCCAGTGCGTCTCCTTGGGCCGGCTTACATGGCACCAGCCTTGCGCATGGTGTCCCGGTTCGCCTGCATAGCCCAGTGCGGGCTATTCCACCTCGCCGCACTGGCAGGGCGACCGGGAGCATTCAACCAGGTAAGTTTGGGCAGGCTCGGTGCTCAAGAGCTCCAGTGCGCCTGCACGGTCCGGTCTATCCGGTACCACCTCCACGCACCAGCCCTCCGGTGGCAGCCCCCGCACCAGGCTGTCTCTCCGTCTCATCCTTACAGGTGCTCCCGCCTGTCCAGCGCTGCCGGAGCCTTCCTTTCTCCAGAGCTGCCGGAGTCTCCCGCCTCTCCAGTGCTGCCAGAGCTTTCTTCTTCTCCAGCGCTGCTGGAGTCTCCAGTCTGCCCAGCGCCGCCTGAGCTACCCATCTGCCCAGCGCCATCAGAATCGGCAGTCTGCCCAGCGCCGCCTGAGCCACCCCGTCTGCCCAGTGCCGCCAGTCTGCAAGGAGCCGCCAGTCTGCAAGGAGCCGCCAGTGCCGCCAGTCTGCAAGGAGCCGCCAGTGCCGCCAGTCAGTCAGGAGCCGCCAGTGCCGCCAGTCAGCCAGGATCTGCCAGAGTCATCAGCCAGTACGAAGCTGCCCTCTGTCCCGAGCTGCCCCTCTGTCCCGAGCGGCCCCTCTGTCCCGAGCGGCCCCTCTGTCCCGAGCGGCCCCTCTGTCCCGAGCTGCCCCTCTGTCCCGAGCTGCCTCTCTGTCCCGAGCTGCCCCTCAGTCCAGTGGGTTCATTTAGAAGGGTCGCCGTGGTTAGGCGGCCACGGAAGCGGACAATGGGGTGGATTAAGACTATGGTGAAGTGGGGGTCACGTCCAGCACCAGAGCCGCCACCGTGGACAGAAACCCACTCAGACCCTCCCCAATAGGTTCAGGTTTTGCGGCCGGAGTCCGCACCTTGGGGGGTACTGTCACACCCTGACCATAGTTTGCTTTGTATGTTCTATGTTTTGTTTGGTCAGGGTGTGATCTGAGTGGGCATTCTATGTTGTGTGTCTAGTTTGTCTGTTTCTGTGTTTGGCCTGATATGGTTCTCAATCAGAGGCAGGTGTTAGTCATTGTCTCTGATTGGGAACCATATTTAGGTAGCCTGTTTTGTGTTGGGTTTTGTGGGTGATTGTTCCTGTCTTTGTGTTTGTTACACCAGATAGGGCTGTTTTCGTTTTTTCACATTTCTTGTTTTTGTATATTGTTCTATTTTCATCTTTATTAAAGATGTATCAAAATAACCACGCTGCGTTTTGGTCCGCCTCTCCTTCAGCAGAAGAAAGCCGTGACATTGAGGTTGCTTTTATCCTATACATATACTACATGATAAAATACAAATCTTAGAATCAACTATTAAAGACGACCAGAATCCACTGGATTCTCCAATTACATTGAATGAACTACAGAACTGAATACAAACCCCAAAACCCAAAAAGGCCTGTGGTGTTGATGTTACCCTAAATGAAATGATAAAATACACAGACCAGAAATTCCAGTTGGATGGGCTTAAACTCTTTAATATTATTCTCAGCTCTGGGATCTTTCCCAATATTTGGAACCAATATCTGATCACAACAATCCACAAAAGTCCCCAATAACTATCACGGGATATGTGTCAACAGGGGTGAGACAGGGATGCAGCTTAAGACCTACCCTCTTCAACGTTTATATCAAAGAATTGGTTTTAGGACAGCTGCAGCACCTGGCCTCAACCAACAAGAATCTGAAGTCAAATGTCTACTGTTTGCTGATGATCTGGTGCTTCTGTCCTCAACAAAGGAGGGCCTACAGCAGCACCTAGATCTTTTGCAGCGATTCTGTCAGACTTGGGCCCTGAAAGTTAATCTCTCTTATATATTAGTATTATTGTATGTTGTTATTATATATTATTATTTTATGTTGTTATTATATGTTATATATTATATGTTATTATATATTGTTATTATTGGATATATACCATTATATTATTGGATATATATCATTATTATATGTTGTTATTATGTATTATATATTATTATTATTAGTTATTTTATATTATATATTGTTATTATTGGATATTATATATTATTATTACAGTATATGTTGTTATTATATATTATATATTATTATATATTAAATGGCATTATTATTATATATTGTTATTCTATATTCTATATTATTTTTATTGTTATTATATATTATATATCATTGTTACTATTATATATTATGTATATTATTATTAAATATTATTATATAATTATTATTATTATTATTGTATTATTATTTTATATTATTACATATTCGGAGAAAGGAGGAGTAGAAACTATCATGTTATTATTATATATTATATATTATTATTTGTATTATTATTTTATATTATTACATATTCGGAGAAAGGAGGAGTAGAAACTATCATGCCATTTTATATGTTTAAAGTTTAAAAGTGAAATCACTCAGATCACAGCACTGTTTCTTCTCAAATGGGTATCTGGGACAGTATCTGGGACAGTATCTGGGACAGTATCTGGGACAGTATCTGGGACAAGAAACACTCAGATCACAGCACTGTTTCTTCTCAAATGGGTATCTGGGACAGTATCTGGGACAGTATCTGGGACAGTATCTGGGACTGTTTCTTCTCAAATGGGTATCTGAGTATCTGGGAAACACACTCAGATCACAGCACTGTTTCTTCTCAAATGGGTATCTGGGACAGTATCTGGGACAGTATCTGGGACAGTATCTGAGTCAAGAAACACTCAGATCATCTTTCAAGAATCTTCACTCCGTGTGTCCCAGACTGACAGGAGAATTAAGATGGATGATTATAGCTACGTTGCAGTGATGATGATGAGTAAAAGAATGGTTCCGCTATCCTACATTCCGGAACACTAACCAGAGTTCTACCGTAGTTACTGGGAGGTCTCAGCCTTACTGACAGGCCCTATTTCTTCTCTCTGTTAAGATGACATGCTGGGCCTGGTTTTGAAGTTGGAGTAATGATAGAGCTTTATAGTCAGGCAGCACCTTTGATATGTTAAACCAGTCACGACTTCTACTGCTGGCAGCAGGGAGCTGTGGAAGGTTTACCTCCTGCGAAGAATAATTTAGTCCCAACGGGAGAGGAGGAGATGGTTTGGGAGAGGAAGAGAGGTGGTTTGAGGGAGAGGGGGAGGGAGGGAGGGAGGGAGGGAGGGAAGGTAGAGGGAAGGGAGGGAGGGAGGGAGACTGAGGGAGGGAGGGAGGGAGGGAATGTTTACCTCCTGGGAAAGAAGAGGCTTTAGTCACCCAGGTTGAGAAAGACAGAGAAAGAGAGATAGAGAGAAGGGTAGAGAGATTGAGGAGGACAGAATGGGAGAGAGAGGGGTTTGAATTGTTAACCTGCCACCATACAACGGGTGAATGCAAGCATTTCGTGAGACTGTGCCTCAAAACCTAATGTTTACCAGACCCACCACTCCACCCTGGACTTGAACAGCCTTTACGACCAGGTACACCTTTACAAGGCAACAATCCCAAATTTTGCCAGGACCCTGAAGGACTTCACCCTCAACCGTAGCCCCAGCACCTCACACAAGAGCAACAGAGCAACAAACTCCCCGCCCAGAACAGTGAGACACCCTCCTAGACCTGCAAGAGCCTCTCCTGAAGGACCTGCAACGAGAGAACCCACACCAACAGGACCTACACCCAGACCCCATCATCACCAGCCACACCCCTACCCCCAAACAAACCCTTGCCACACCCTGTCCCATATCAGACCTATGCCCCTTCTGCACACACCATGTCCCCGCCCCTGCGACAAGGACCTCAACATGACCGCAGGAGATATGCCCAGAATGTGAGCATAGCAACAGGCCCAACCCCCCTATTACGCACGCCCAAGTAGCATTTGCGACCTAAGTGGTATGTATCAGATGGTCAACATGCTCTGCTCACACCTACTGTGATGTTCCGGACCTAAACCACACAACAACAACACTATACACTATGGAACTCAAAGCTTTTACTATCTCATCCTGGAATATACAAGGTCTGAGGTTATCTGCCTTTGGCCTGAAGAGCAGGAACCTGGACTTCATCAAAGAAATTGGAAATACAGACATTGTCATCCTACAAGAAACATGGTATAAAGGAGAAAGGAGAGCTGGTAGTCCCATTCACCCACTACCAGGTGGGTGGTATGACCCACTCTAGGTTACAGAGAGCTGGTAGTCCCATCCACCAAACTACCAGGTGGGTGGTGAAACATGTTGCAGAAGCTGGGACTACCAGGTGGGGGTATAGAGGAGACAGACCCAATTTGGTTACAGAGAGCTGGTAGTCCCATCCACCAAACTACTGTGAAACAGGGAAGGGAATTAGGGGTATGCTAAAAGAGCAGATCTAATTTGAAATTTGTCAAAAGAGGAACATTTGACATTTGGCAAGAAATTAATAAGGAAATTATCTCAACAGAGAACAATGTCCTCCTGTGTGGTACATACTGTATACACCCTCGATAGAATCCCCATACATTAATAAAGACAGCTTCTCCATCCTGGAGGAATGTGACAAGAACCTGACACCCTCAGCACTCACGGGGACAAACACCTACCTGGAGGTGACAGCATTCCCTCCCCCATATGCCCCCAGACACAACTACAACAACATAACCAACAAAAACGGGTGGCAACTCCTGCAGCTCTGTCGAACGCTGGATATGTAATGGTTGTCAATGGTAGGCTTCGAGGAGACTTCTATGGTAGGTACACCTATAGCTATAGCTCATCTCTTGGCAGTAGTACTGTAGACTACTTTATCACTGACCTCAACCCAGAGTCCTATGGTAGGAACACCTATAGCTCATCTCTTGGCGGTAGTACTGTAGACTACTTTATCACTGACCTCAACCCAGAGTCCTATGGTAGGAACACCTATAGCTCATCTCTTGGCGGTCGTACTGTAGACTACTTTATCACTGACCTCAACCCAGAGTCCTATGGTAGGAACACCTATAGCTCATCTCTTGGCGGTCGTACTGTAGACTACTTTATCACTGACCTCAACCCAGAGTCTCCACAGAGTCAGTCCACTGACACCCCTACCAGAGCACAGCAAAATCACACTCTACTTGAACAGAGCTTTGCTCAATCGCATCGAAGCCAAAGGGATATAATAATATTAAGAAATGCGACAGATGGAATGAAAGTAGAAATCTACCAAAAAACTATTATGCAACAACAAATTCATTTCTAGACAACTTCCTGGACAAAATGTTTCACTCGTTGTTATCCTCACAAATTATCCTGATAGGTATCAGTCTGGTGTTTTCTGTAATGACCTTAGTGATCACTGTTTTACAACCTGTGTTCGTAATGGCTGCTCAGTGAAACGACCTGTCCTGGTTTGTCATAGACACTTGCTAAAAAACTAATGAGCAAGCCTTCCTTCATGAACTGGCCTCTGTAAAATGGTATAGAATCAGCTTGATCCCCTCTGTCGAAGACACTTGGACCTTTTTTTGATATTTTCACTGGTGTTGTTAACAAACACGCCCCCTAATGAAAATGAGAATTAAAAACAGGTTCAGCTCCTGGTTCGACCGTGATCTGGCAGTTTCTCCACCTCAAGAATTTCATTTGGCAAAAGGCTCGGCACACGCATACTCAGGCTGACGTTCAGGCACATGAGAAATACTGTAAGTGCACTCAGGCTATCCGGAAGGCCAAAGTTAGTTTCTTTAACCTGTTGAGTGTAGGGGGCAGTATTTTGATGTTTGAATGAAAAACGTACCCAAATGAAACTGCCTATTTCTCAGGCCCAATCTAGGTCTCTCCTTCACTGCAGCCGAAGTGAGTAAGACATTTAAACGTGTTAACCCTCGCAAGGCTGCAGGCCCAGACGGCATCCCCAGCCGCGCCCTCAGAGCATGCGCAGACCAGCTGGCCGGTGTGTTTACGGACATATTCAATCAATCCCTATACCAGTCTGCTGTTCCCACATGCTTCAAGAGGGCCACCATTGTTCCTGTTCCCAAGAAAGCTAAGGTAACTGAGCTAAACGACTACCGCCCGTAGCACTCACATCCGTCATCATGAAGTGCTTTGAGAGACAAGTCAAGGACCATATCACCTCCACCCTACCTGACACCCTAGACCCACTCCAATTTGCTTACCGCCCAAATAGGTCCACAGACAATGCAATCTCAACCACACTGCACACTGCCCTAACCCATCTGGACAAGAGGAATACCTATGTGAGAATGCTGTTCATCAACTACAGCTCGGCATTCAACACCATAGTACCCTCCAAGCTCGTCATCAAGCTCGAGACCCTGGGTCTCGACCCCGCTCTGTGCAACTGGGTACTGGACTTCCTGATGGGCCGCCCCCAGGTGGTGAGGGTAGGCAACAACATCTCCTCCCCGCTGATCCTCAACACTGGGGCCCCACAATGGTGCGTTCTGAGCCCTCTCCTGTACTCCCTGTTCACCCACGACTGCGTGGCCACGCACGCCTCCAACTCAATCATCAAGTTTGCGGATGACACAACAGTGGTAGGCTTGATTACCAACAACAACGAGACGGCCTACAGGGAGGAGGTGAGGGCCCTCGGAGTGTGGTGTCAGGAAAATAACCTCACACTCAACGTCAACAAAACTAAGGAGATGATTGTGGACTTCAGGAAACAGCAGAGGGAACACCCCCATCCACATCGATGGAACAGTAGTGGAGAGGGTAGCAAGTTTTAAGTTCCTCGGCATACACATCACAGACAAACTGAATTGGTCCACTCACACAGACAGCATCGTGAGGAAGGCGCAGCAGCGCCTCTTCAACCTCAGGAGGCTGAAGAAATTTGGCTTATCACCAAAAGCACTCACAAACTTCTACAGATGCACAATCGAGAGCATCCTGGCAGGCTGTATCACCGCCTGGTATGGCAACTGCACCGCCCTCAACAGTAAGGCTCTCCAGAGGGTAGTGAGGTCTGCACAACGCATCACCGGGGCAAACTACCTGCCCTCCAGGACACCTACACCACCCGATGCTACAGGAAGGCCATAAAGATCATCAAGGACATCAACCACCCGAGCCACTGCCTGTTCACCCCGCTGTCATCCAGAAGGCGAGGTCAGTACAGGTGCATCAAAGCTGGGACCGAGAGACTGAAAAACAGCTTCTATCTCAAGGCCATCAGACTGTTAAACAGCCACCACTAACATTGAGTGGCTACTGCCAACACACTGTCAATGACACTGACTCTACTCCAGCCACTTTAATAATGGGAATTGATGGAAAATGATGTAAATATATCACTAGCCACTTTAAACAATGCTACCTTATATAATGTTACTTACCCTACATTATTCATCTCATATGCATACGTAGATACTGTACTCTATATCATCGACTGCATCCTTATGTAATACATGTATCACTAGCCACTTTAACTATGCCACTTGGTTTACATACTCATCTCATATGTATATACTGTACTCGATATCATCTACTGTATCTTGCCTATGCTGCTCTGTACCATCACTCATTCATATATCCTTATGTACATATTCTTTATCCCCTTACACTGTGTATAAGACAGTAGTTTTTGGAATTGTTAGTTAGATTACTTGTTCGTTATTACTGCATTGTCGGAACTAGAAGCACAAGCATTTCGCTACACTCGCATTAACATCTGCTAACCATGTGTATGTGACAAATAAAATTTGATTTGATTTGATTTGAATATGCATATAATTGTCAGATTATGATAGAAAACACTCTGAAGTTTCCAAAACTGTCAAAATATTGTCTGTGAGTATAACATAACTGATATTGCAGGCGAAAACCTGAGGAAAATCCAACAAGGAAGTGCAAAGAGAAACGAATCTCCCTGTTCCATTGCATGCCTTCCCTCCATTTAAAGGGATATCAACCATATTCCTTTCCCTATGGCTTTCACATGGTGTGAACAGTTTTTAGACATAGTTTTAAAACATGTATTGTGTAACTGGGAGTCTCGTGAGTGCAAACATCCAAAGATCATCAAAGGTAAGAGATTCATTTTATTGCTTTTCTGACTTTCGTGACCAATCTACTTTGCTGCTAGCTATTTGTAATGTTTTATCTGCTGAGAGAGATGTCCTAACATAAACGCTTGGATAGTTTTTGCTGTAAAGCTTTTTTGAAATATGACATGCCAGGTGGATTAACAACAAGCTAAACTGTGTTTTGCTATATTGCACTTGTGATTTCATGAAAATTAAATATTTTTAGTAATTTAATTTGAATTTGGCGCTCTGCAATTCAGCGGATGTTGACAAAAATGATCCCGCTAACGGGATGGTTTGGGTTGGGTCACTTTGTGGATGAGAGTGTAACACAAAATCTGGGGAGGGGACAGTTGAGTATAAGACTGTATCATCTGCATATAAATGGATTAGAGAGATTCCTACTGCCTGAGCTATGTTGTTGATGTGAATTAAGAAGAGCGTGGGGCCTAGGATCGAGCATTGGGGTACTCCCTTGGTGACAGGCAGTAGCTGAGACAGAAGATGTTCTGCCTATATACACTGCACTCTTTGAGGTAGTTCACAAACCAGGCCAAAGACCCCTCAGAGACACCAGTACTGCTTAGCCGGCCCACAAGAATGGAATGGTCTACTGCAGTGGTTCCCAAAGTGTGTATAGTCTCGTACCCCTTCAAACATTCAACTTCCAGCTGTACCCCCTCTAGCACCAGGGTCATCACACTCTCAAATGTTGTTTTTTGCCATCATTGTAAGCCTGCCACGTACACAATATACAATACATTTATTAAACATAAGAATGAGTGAGTGAGTTTTTGTAACAACACGGCTCGTGGGAAGTGACAAAGAGCTCTTATAGAACCAGGGCACTAATAATATAATAATAATCAATCATTTTGCTATCTATTTAAGCATATTATTTGTTCATCAAAAATGATGAATAACTAACCACAGGTTAATGAGAAGGGTGTTCTTGAGAGGATGCACATAACTCTGCAATGTTGGGTTGTATTGGAGACGGTTTCAGTCTTAAGTCCTTTCCCACACACAGTCTGTGCCTGTATTTAGTTGTCATGCTAGAGAGGGCAGAGAATCCACTCTCACATTGGTGCGTGGTTGCAAACGGCATCAGTGACTTAACAGCGTGATTTGCTAAGACAAGAAACTCTGAGCGCAGCCAGAAATCTGGCGTGGCTTCTGATTAAATTACATTTTCACAGAACCGCTTGTTGCAATTTTGATGAGGTTCTCTTGTTCAGATATCGGTAAGTGGACTGGAGGCAGGGCATGAAAGGGATAACGAATCCAGTTGTTTGTGTTGTCCGTTTCGGAAAAGTACATGTGTAATTGCGCACCCAACTCACTAAGGTGCTTCGCTGTATCACGTTTGACATTGTACATAAGCTTGAGTTAATTTGCACACAAAATATCATACAATGATGGAAAGACCTGTGTGTTGTCCTTGTTAATGCAGACAGAAAAGAGCTCCAACTTCTTAATCATAGCCTCAATTGTGTCCCGCAAATTGAATATAGTATAGAGAGTCCCTGTATTCCTAGATTCAGATCATTCAGGCGAGAAAAAACATCACCCAGATAGGCCAGTCGTGTGAGAAACTCATCATCATGCAAGAGGTCAGACAAGTGAAAATTATGGTCAGTAAAGACAACTCTAAGCTCGTCTCTCATTTGTAAAAGCATTACGTGGTCGCTGCCCATATCATTACACAATGCAGAAAATACATGAGAGTTCAGAGGCTTTAATTAACAAAATTAACCAGTGTCCAAAACCATCAGGCATTCCCTTGGCAGCAAGAGCTGGATGAGTCAACAGGTCTCAATGTCATGTCTTTGCTCCATAGGTACTTTTAAAAATATTGCGTGTTGTCCTGGTTCCAGTGGTTTGCAGAAGAGGATGTCATTCTTAATTGACCCCTATAAATGTAACGGACATATATCAGGAGCTGTGCCAGGCCTGCCACGTCTGTTGACTCATTCAGCTGTAACAGACATATATCAGAGCTGTGCCAGGCCTGCTACATCTGTTGACTCATTCAGCTGTAACAGACATATACCAGGAGCTGTGCCAGGCCTGCCACGTCTGTTGACTCATTCAGCTGTAACAGACATATATCAGGAGCTGTGCCAATGAGCTGTAACAGACATATATCAGAGCTGTGCCAGGCCTGCCACGTCTGTTGACTCATTCAGCTGTAACAGACATATATCAGGAGCTGTGCCAGGCCTGCCACGTCTGTTGACTCATTCAGCTGTAACAGACATATATCAGGAGCTGTGCCAGGCCTGCCACATCTGTTGACTCATTCAGCTGTAACAGACATATATCAGGAGCTGTGCCAGGCCTGCCACGTCTGTTGACTCATTCAGCTGTAACAGACATATATCAGGAGCTGTGCCAGGCCTGCCACGTCTGTTGACTCATTCAGCTGTAACAGACATATATCAGGAGCTGTGCCAGGCCTGCCACGTCTGTTGACTCATTCAGCTGTAACAGACATATATCAGGAGCTGTGCCAGGCCTGCCACGTCTGTTGACTCATTCAGCTGTAACAGACATATATCAGGAGCTGTGCCAGGCCTGCCACGTCTGTTGACTCATTCAGCTGTAACAGACATATATCAGGAGCTGTGCCAGGCCTGCCACGTCTGTTGACTCATTCAGCTGTAACAGACATATATCAGGAGCTGTGCCAGGCCTGCCACGTCTGTTGACTCATCCAGCTGTAACAGACATATATCAGGAGCTGTGCCAGGCCCCCTACATCTGTTGACTCATTCAGCTGTAACAGACATATACCAGGAGCTGTGCCAGGCCTGTCTGTTGACTCATCCAGCTGTAACAGACATATATCAGGAGCTGTGCCAGGCCCGCCACGTCTGTTGACTCATCCAGCTGTAACAGACATATACCAGGAGCTGTGCCAGGCCCCTACATCTGTTGACTCATCCAGCTGTAACAGACATATATCAATCAGGAGCTGTGCCAGGCCTGCCACGTCTGTTGACTCATCCAGCTGTAACAGACATATACCAGGAGCTGTGCCAGGCCCCCTACATCTGTTGACTCATCCAGCTGTAACAGACATATATCAGGAGCTGTGCCAGGCCTGCCACGTCTGTTGACTCATCCAGCTGTAACAGACATATATCAGGAGCTGTGCCAGGCCCGCCACGTCTGTTGACTCATCCAGCTGTAACAGACATATACCAGGAGCTGTGCCAGGCCCCTACATCTGTTGACTCATCCAGCTGTAACAGACATATATCAGGAGCTGTGCCAGGCCTGCCACGTCTGTTGACTCATCCAGCTGTAACAGACATATACCAGGAGCTGTGCCAGGCCCCTACATCTGTTGACTCATCCAGCTGTAACAGACATATATCAGGAGCTGTGCCAGGCCTGCCACGTCTGTTGACTCATCCAGCTGTAACAGACATATACCAGGAGCTGTGCCAGGCCCCTACATCTGTTGACTCATCCAGCTGTAACAGACATATACCAGGAGCTGTGCCAGGCCCCTACATCTGTTGACTCATCCAGCTGTAACAGACATATACCAGGAGCTGTGCCAGGCCTGCCACGTCTGTTGACTCATCCAGCTGTAACAGACATATACCAGGAGCTGTGCCAGGCCCCCTACATCTGTTGACTCATCCAGCTGTAACAGACATATATCAGGAGCTGTGCCAGGCCTGCCACGTCTGTTGACTCATCCAGCTGTAACAGACATATACCAGGAGCTGTGCCAGGCCCCCTACATCTGTTGACTCATCCAGCTAACAGACATATACCAGGAGCTGTGCCAGGCCCCTACATCTGTTGACTCATCCAGCTGTAACAGACATATACCAGGAGCTGTGCCAGGCCTGCCACGTCTGTTGACTCATCCAGCTGTAACAGACATATACCAGGAGCTGTGCCAGGCCCCTACATCTGTTGACTCATCCAGCTGTAACAGACATATACCAGGAGCTGTGCCAGGCCCCCTACATCTGTTGACTCATCCAGATGTAACAGACATATACCAGGAGCTGTGCCAGGCCTGTTGACTCATCCAGCTGTAACGGACATATACCAGGAGCTGTGCCAGGCCCTGTTGACTCATCCAGCTGTAACGGACATATACCAGGAGCTGTGCCAGGCCTGCTACATCTGTTGACTCATTCAGCTGTAATGCATATAATTCACTGGCTTGTGTGCGAAACAGTAATTGTTTCAAAACATCTCCTGCCATGTCACTGATGCATTGTGAAACACTGTTCGATGAAGAAATTGTCTGTATAGTTTTTTTGTCCTTTTCCCTCAGCATTGTCCCAGCCATATCCACGGCAGCAGGAAGAATGAAGTCTTCCACAATAGTATGGGGCTTGCCTGTCCCAGCCACTCGGTAGCTCACCATATAAGACGTTTCTAGCCCCTTCTAATTAATGGTATCTGTTGATTATATACATGTCTTACTACTCTAAAGTCGTCTTTATTCTCGCTCAAAAAACTCCTGTGGCTTATTTTTCAAATTGTCATGTTTAGTTTCTAAATGTCTGCACAAGAGTGAAGGTTTACCGCAAGAGAGTAATAGTTAATGTGATTAGATGTTAATTATTTGACTAGGCTACCTGTATTTGACATTGTCTTGTTATTTTGCTGAACACTATATGGTAAAATTTTATTTTTGGGCAGTGAAACGAGGCGAAAAAAATACCTCCGAAAAATATATAGGCCCTTTGGAAAATTTAAATGTACTGTTTGAAAATGTGAAGAAAAACATTTCTCAAAAACAAATTACAAATGTGTTTGTTTAGTTAAAAAAAATGTGAATCACATTTTTATTTGGTATACTCCAGTATGGGAATACCTGGTCTACAGTCTCTGGTATGGGCTCAGTGGAGACTGGGTTAAAGAGCTATAGTCTACAGTCTCTGGAAGGGTCTCAGTGGAGACTGGGATAAAGAGCTATAGTCTACAGTCTCTGGAAGGGTCTCAGTGGAGACGGGGATAAAGAGCTATAGTCTACAGTCTCTGGAAGGGTCTCAGTGGAGACTGGGATAAAGAGCTATAGTCTACAGTCTCTGGAATGGTCTCAGTGGAGACTGGGATAAAGAGCTATAGTCTACAGTCTCTGGAATGGTCTCAGTGGAGACTGGGATAAAGAGCTATAGTCTACAGACTCTGGAATGGTCTCAGTGGAGACTGGGTTAAAGAGCTATAGTCTACAGTCTCTGGAAGGGTCTCAGTGGAGACTGGGATAAAGAGCTATAGTCTACAGTCTCTGGTATGGTCTCAGTGGAGACTGGGATAAAGAGCTATAGTCCACAGACTCTGGTATGGTCTCAGTGGAGCATGGGGCAGTGGGGTGGCAGGGTAGCCTAGTGGTTAGAGCGTTGGACTAGTAACCGGAAGGTTGCAAGTTCAAACCCCCGAGCTGACAAGGTACTGTCATTCTGCCCCTGAACAGGCAGTTAACCCACTGTTCCTAGGCCGTCATTGAAAATAAGAATTTGTTCTTAACTGACTTGCCTGGTTAAATAAAGATAAAATAAAAGACTGGGATAAAGAGTTACATCCTTCAGTCTCTGGCACGGCCAGTGTGTTTGCCCTTGCTAGAGGTCTACAAGTTTAGTACACAGTCTACTTCCAAAATGGCACCCTATTCCCTATTTAGTACAATACTTATAACCAGGGCCCGCTCTGTTCAGAAGTAGTGTACTAGACAGGAAATAGGGTGTGATACGGGACACAGCCATGTGCCCAAATTGACTCTGTGCTCGTTAGTGTGATCTCATTCATAACAGCACCAAAGGGGCGGGCTACAGTGGCTGTGGAGGATCACAGTATGGTATAACTTTTGGCCGGGAATGCTGCTATAAAAACAACCCATAGCACACAACACAGCAGGTGACTAGGCTACTAGGTAGTGGTCGACCTGAACAGAATACAAACAGAGAGGACTGAGTTCCTGAATCTACGGTAGTGGTCGACCTGAACAGAATACAAACAGAGAGGACTGAGTTCCTGAATCTACGGTAGTGGTCGACCTGAACAGAATACAAACAGAGAGGACTGAGTTTCTGAATCTACGGTAGTGGTCGACCTGAACAGAATACTAACAGAGAGGACTGAGTCTCTGAATCTACGGTAGTGGTCGACCTGAACAGAATACTAACAGAGAGGACTGAGTCTCTGAATCTACGGTAGTGGTCGACCTGAACAGAATACTAACAGAGAGAGGACTGAGTCTCTGAATCTACGGTAGTGGTCGACCTGAACAGAATAATAACAGAGAGGACTGAGTCGTTGAATCTATGGTAGTGGTCGACCTGAACAGAATACTAACAGAGAGAGGACTGAGTCTCTGAATCTACGGTAGACATCCAGACCTCATCCATACCGTATTTACCCAAACATGCAGACCTCATCCATACTATAGTTACCAACACGTCCAGACCTCATCCATACAATATTTACCCAGACATCCAGACCTCATCCATACCATATTTACCCAGAAATCAAAAACTCATCCATACTAGTGATACCAACACATCCAGACCTCATCCATACTGTTGTTATCCACACATCCAGACCTCATCCATACAGTATTTACCCAGACATCCAGACTTCATCCATACTATATTTACCAACACATCTAGACCTCATAAATACAGTATATACCCAGACATCCAGACCTCATCCATACTATAGTTACAAACACTTCCAGACCTCATCCATACAGTATTTACCCAGACATCCAGACCTCATCCATACTATAGTTACAAACACATCCAGATCTCATCCATACCGTATTTACCAAGACATCCAGACCTAATCCAAACAGCAAGCAATGCAGGTGTAGAAGCACGGTGGCTAGGAAAAACTCCCTAGAAAGGCCAAAACCTAGTAAGAAACCTAGAGAAGAACCAGGCTATGTGGGGTGGCCAGTCCTCTTCTGGCTGTGCCGGGTGGAGATTATAACAGAACATGACCAAGATGTTCAAATGTTCATAAATGACCACCAGCATGGTCAAATAATAATGATCACAGGCAGAACAGTTGAAACTGGAGCAGCAGCACAATCAGGTGGACTGGGGACATCAAGGAGTCATCATGTCAGGTAGTCCTGGGGCATGGTCCTAGGGCTCAGGTCCTCCGAGAGAGAGAAAGAAAGAGAGAAGGAGAGAATTAGAGAACGCACACTTAGATTCACACAGGACACCGAATAGGACAGGGGAAGTACTCCAGATATAACAAACTGACCCTAGCCCCCCCGACACATAAACTACTGCAGCATAAATACTGGAGGCTGAGACAGGAGGGGTCAGGAGACACTGTGGCCCCATCCGAGGACACCCCCGGACAGGGCCAAACAGGAAGGATATAACCCCACCCACTTTGCCAAAGCACAGCCCCCACACCACTAGAGGGATATCTTCAACCACCAACCACCGACCTCATCCCTATTATAGTTACCAACACATCCAGGCCTCATCCATACCGTATTTACCCAGACATCCAGACCTCATCCCTATTATAGTTACCAACACACCCAGACCTCATCCATACCGTATTTACCCAGACATCCAGAACTCATCCCTATTATAGCTACCAACACATCCATACCTCACCCATACCATATTTCATCAGACATCAGGACCTCATCCCTATTATAGTTACCAACACATCCAGACCTCATCCCTATTATAGTTACCAACACATCCAGGCCTCATCCATACCGTATTCACCCAAACAGCCATACCTCATCCCTATTATAGTTACCAACACACCCAGACCTCATCCATACCATATTTACCCAGACATCCAGAACTCAACCATTCTGTAGTTACCCAGACATCCAGACTTCATCCATACATTTGTTACCCAGACAGCAAGACCTCATCCATACCGTATTTACCCAGACCTCATCCATACTATAGTTACCAACACATCCAGACCTCATCAATACCGTATTTACCCAGACATCCAGACCTCATCCATACTATAGCTACCAACACATCCAGACCTCATCCATACCGTATTTACCCAGACATCCAGACCTCATCCATACTATTGTTACCAACACATCCAGACCTCATCCATACCGTAATAACGCAGATATACAGACCTCATCCACACTACAGTTACCAACACATCCAGACCTCATCCATACTATAGTTACCAACACATCCAGACCTCATCCATACCATATTTACCCAGACATCCAGACCTCATCCACACTACAGTTACCAACACATCCAGACCTCATCCACACTACAGTTACCAACACATCCAGACCTCATCCATACTATAGTTACCAACACATCCAGACCTCATCCATACCATATTTCACCAGACATCCAGACCTCATCCCTATTATAGTTACCAACACATCCAGACCTCATCAATACCGTATTTACCCAGACATCCAGACCTCATCCATATATAGCTACCAACACATCCAGACCTCATCCATACCGTATTTACCCAGACATCCAGACCTCATCCATACTATAGTTACCAACACATCCAGACCTCATCCATACCATATTTACCCAGACATCCAGACCTCATCCATACTATAGTTACCAACACATCCAGACCTCATCCATACCGTAATAACGCAGATATACAGACCTCATCCACACTACAGTTACCAACACATCCAGACCTCATCCATACTATATTTACCAAGACATCCAGACCTCATCCATACCATATTTACCCAGACATCCAGACCTCATCCACACTACAGTTACCAACACATCCAGACCTCATCCATACCATATTTCACCAGATATCCAGACCTCATCCCTATTATAGTTACCAACACATACAGACCTCATCCATTCTATAGTTACCAACATACCCAGACCTCATCCATACCGTATTCACCCAGACATCCAGACCTCATCCATACTGTTGTTACCTACACATCCAGACCTCATCCATACTGTTGTTACCTACACATCCAGACCTCATCCATACTGTTGTTACCTACACATCCAGACCTCATCCATACTGTTGTTACCCACACACCCAGACCTCATCGATACCGTATTTACCCACACAACCAGACCTCATCCATACTGTTGTTACCCAGATATCCAGACCTCATCCATACTGTTGTTACACAGCCATCCAGACCTCATCCATACTGTTGTTACCCACAAATCCAGACCTCATACATACTGTTGTTACCCACACAACATGAGTAGAATACCAACAGACAGACAGACAGACAGACAGACAGACAGACAGACAGACAGACAGACAGACAGACAGACAGACAGACAGACAGACAGACAGACAGATGCCTGTCATCTCCACATGAGACCAATTAAAGCACCCAGTTTGATATGGACCTATCCCTCCCATATGACAATATTTCATATAGAGACAGCAGATTGGCCGGTTTACAGAGAGAGAGAGAAAGAGAAGAGAGAAGAGAGAGAGGGAGAGGGAAAGAGAGGGAAAGAGAGGGAAAGAGAGGGAAAGAGAGACAGAGAGAGAGGGAAAGAGAAGAGAGAAGAGAGAAGAGATAGAAAGAGAAGAGAGAAGAGAGAGAGAGAAGAGAGAGATAGGGAAAGAGAAGAGAGAGAGGGAAAGAGAAGAGAGAGAGAGAGAGAGGGAAAGAGAAGAGAGAAGAGAGAGAGAGGGAAAGAGAAGAGAGAGAGGAAAAAGAGAAGAGAGAAGAGAGAGAGAGGGAAAGAGAAGAGAGAAGAGAGAGAGAAAGAGAGAGAAGAGAGAGAGAGAGAGAGAGAGAGAGAAAGAGAAGAGAGAGGGAAAGAGAGGGAAAGAGAGATGGATGGATGGATGGATAGAGACCGGAGGGAGGGAGGAGAGAGAATATCACAAGGGCGCTGGGCAGGGTAAGATTGACTGAGACAGAATGAGACATGCTCGTCTGTGGATCTGACTGTTAATCACACAAATGAAGGGTCATGTTGCAATGAGCTATGAGGACGACAATCAATCCTGCCGAAGCACAGAGCAATCTGAATACCCTTCCTTACCAGCCAACCAACCAGCCAGACAGTCATCCATCCATCCATCCAGTCAGCCAACTAACCAGCCAGACAGCCAACCAGCCAGTCAGCCAACCAGCCAGACAGTCATCCATCCATCCAGTCAGCCAACCAACCAGCCAGACAGCCAAACAGACAGTCAGCCAACCAGCCAGACAGTCATCCATCCAGTCAGCCAACCAAATAGCCAGCCAGCCAACAAGCCTGATAATCCGTTGTGTCTCACAGGTGAATCTCTGTGCATGTTTTAGCAGCACTAATGCCACTTGTTTAGTTGCTGTCGCCTCCCACTGATGCTCTCATTTACATGTTCCCACGGTAACAATACGTAGACCTTTACTATGGTAATGGGGTGTGCGATCAGACAGGGCTGTAGGGTGGTGATACACACTGTATGCTAACCAGCACACTCGGAACATTGCCAGAACGTTAGCTAAGGCTCCCATTAAGTTCTAGTTTGGGTTTTATCCAACATTTAGTGAATGATGACCCTTTTTGACTTAATTATTTTATTTTAATTATGTATTTTTTTAATGAAATATCCTTGGAATGTTCTCCTAACATCTGTCACAGCCACACCAGAACATTCAACAAAAGTTTCATTAAATATCAATACAGTATCCCTCTCATCATCACCCAATACCTAGGTTTACCTCCACTGTATTCACATCCTACCATACCTTTGTCTGTACATTATATCGCCCCCCAGAAACCTGCTCCTTTTACTCTCTGTTCCAGACGTTCTAGACGACCAATTCTCATAGCTTTTAGCCATACCCTTATTCTACTCCTCCTCTGTTCCTCTGGCGATGTAGAGGTGAATCCAGGCCCTGCAGTGCCTAGTTCCACTCCTATTCCCCAGGCGCTCTCTTTTGATGACTTCTGTAACCGTAATAGCCTTGGTTTCATGCATGTTAACATTAGAAGCCCATAGGGTAGTGCACTACTTTAGACCAGGGCCCACCCTATGGTAGTGCACTCCTCTCCCTCCCTTTCTCGCTCTAACTCTCCCTCTCTCCTTAGTCTCTCTTTCCCTCTATCTCTATCTATCTATATCCCTCTCTCCCTAGTCTCTCTATCTCCCTCCCTAGTTTATCTTTCTCTCCCTAGTCTCTCTCTATCTCTCTCGCCCTCATCTCTCTCCCTAGTCTCTCTCTCTATCTCTCTCTCTCCCTAATCTCTCTCTCTCCTCTCTCTTGTCTCTCTCTCGCACTCCCTAGTCTCTCTCTCTCTCACCCTTGTCTCGCACTCGCTCTCCCTGATCGCTCTCTCTTCCTCCCCTCATCTTTCTCATTTCAATGCATTTCAAAGGGCTTCATTGGCAAGGGAAAATGTATGTTTACATTACCAAAGCAAGTGAAATAGGTCATGAATAAAAGTGAAATAAACAATACAAAATTTACAGTAAGTATTACACTCACAAGGTTTGAAAAGAATAAGGACATTTCAAATGTCATATTATATGCAAATAGTTCAAGTACAAAAGGGAAAATAAAAAAACAAATATATGTTGTATTTACACTATTCAATGGTTGCCCTTTTGTTGTCACAATTCGCAAATCTTGTTAAAATACAAAAGGGAAAATAAATAAGCATAAATATTGGTTGTATTTACAATGGTGTTTGTTCTTCACTGGTTGCCATTTTCTTGTGGCAACAGGTCACACATCTTGCTGCTGTGATTCACACTGTGGTATTAGGGAGTTTATCAAAATTTGGTTTGTTTTCTAATTATTTTTTGGGTCTGTGTAATTTGAGGGAAATATGTGTCTCTAACATGGTCATACATTGGGCAGGAGGTTAGGAAGTGCAGCTCAGTTTCCACCTCATTTTGTGGGCAGTGTGCACATAGCCTGTCTTTTCTTGAGAGCCAGGTCTGTTTTCGCCTGCCTTTCTCAATAGCAAGGCTATG
Organism: Oncorhynchus tshawytscha; assembly: GCF_018296145.1. Classification (NCBI taxonomy): domain Eukaryota; kingdom Metazoa; phylum Chordata; class Actinopteri; order Salmoniformes; family Salmonidae; genus Oncorhynchus; species Oncorhynchus tshawytscha. The sequence continues at coordinate 20,500 of NW_024608188.1, forward strand.
CTCACTGAGTCTGTACATAGTCAACGATTTCCTTAATTCGGGGTTAGTCAAAGTGGTCAGGTGTTCTGCCAGTGTGTACTCTCAGTTTAGGGCCAAAAAACATTCTAGTTTGCTCAGTTGTTTTGTAAATTCTTTCCAATGTGTCAAGTAATTATCTTTTTGTTTTCTCATGATTTGGTTGGGTCTAATTGTGCTGCTGTCCTGGGGCTCTGTGGGGTCAGTTTGTGTTTGTGAACAGAGCCCCAGGACCAGCTTGCATAGGGGAATCTTCTACAGGTTCATTTCTCTGTAGATGATGGCTTTGTTATGGAAGGCTTGGGAATCACTGGATTTTGGGTGGAAGTAGAATTTAACATCTCTTTCCTGGATTTTGATAATTAGCGGGTATCGGTCTAATTCCGCTCTGCATGCATTATTAGGTGTTTTACATTGCACACTGAGGATATTGTTTGCAGAATTCTGCATGCAGAGTCTCAATTTGGTGTTTGTCCCATTTTGTGATTTGTTTTGTTGGTGAGCGGACCCCAGACCTCACAACCATAAAGAGCAATGGGTTCTTTAACTGATTCAAGTACTTTTAGCCTCATCTTAATTGGTGTGTCGAATTTTATGTTCCTTTTGATGCATAGAATGCCCTTCTTGCCTTGTCTCTCAGATCGTTCACAGCTTTGTGGAAGTTACCTGTGGCGCTGATGTTTAGGCCAAGGTATGTATAGTTTTTTGTGTGCTCTAGGGCAACAGTGTCTAGATGGATTTTGTATTTGTGGTCCTGTGGCGCTGATGTTTAGGTCGATGTCCCGACTCCCGCTGAAGTTGGCTCCCCCTGCCTGTTCGGGCGGTGCTCGGCGGTGCTCGGCGGTCGTCGTCACCGGCCTACTAGAAGTTGGCCCCTGCCTGTTCGGGCGGTGCTCTGCGGTGCTCGGCGGTCGTCGTCACCGGCCTACTAGAAGTTGGCTCCCTGCCTGTTCGGGCGGTGCTCGGCGGTGCTCGGCGGTCGTCGTCACCGGCCTACTAGAAGTTGGCTCCCCTGCCTGTTCGGGCGGTGCTCTGCGGTGCTCGGCGGTCGTCGTCACCGGCCTACTAGAAGTTGGCTCCCCTGTCTGTTCGGGCGGTGCTCGGCGGTCGTCGTCCTACTAGCCACCACCGATCTCTTTTTGTTTTCTGTTTAGGTTGTTTCCCTGACAGAACTGTGCGTTTTTGTTTTCTCCGTTTGTCATTTTGTTTGAGTGTTTTTTGGTCTCATTCCAATGACGATTTTTACAGAATCACCCACCAACAAAGGACCAAGCAGCATGGTATCGGGCAGCAGCGATCTCCAGACTTATGGACATGGGAGGAGATTCTGGACGGAAAAGGACCCTGGGCACAGGCTGGGGAATTTCGCCGCCCCAAGGCAGAGCTGGAGGCAGCGAAAGCTGAGCGGCGGCGATATGAGGAGGCAGCACGGCAGCGCGACAGGCACGAGAGGCAGCCCCAAAAGATTTTGGGAAGGGGGCACACAACGAGTGTGGCAGAGTTTTGGTTGGAGACCTGAGCCCACTCCTCGTGCTTACCGTAAGAAGCGCAGTACTGGTCAGGCACCGTGTTATGCGGTCATATTGCCGGGACCAGCCAGGTGAGTGGGCGAGGTATGTTCCTTGGGCTGAGCTCGCTCAGAACTCCCTCCGCCACTCCTCAACGAACATGTCCCCTTTTCAGTGTGTGTTGGACTACCAGCCGGTCCTGGCCCCATGGCATCAGAGCCAGACCGAAGCTCCTGCGGTAGAGGAATGGGTACAGTGCTCAAAGGACACCTGGAAAGCCGTCCAGGAGTCGCTGAGACTGGCAGGGGGATGGCAGAAGAGGAGCGCAGACCAGCACCGCAGTGAGGCCCCGTGTTCGCACCGGCTCTCGACCCAAAACCTGCCCCTCCGCCTGCCCTGCCGGAAGCTGGGGCCATTTAAAGTCATGAGGAGAATAAACAAGGTGTGTTACAGGTTACAACTTCCTAGGTATTATCGTATTAACCCCTCGTTTCATGTGTCTCTCCTCAGGCCGGTGGTGGCTGGTCCCCTTCAAGAAGGTGAGGTTCCTGAGGTCCCTCCGCCCCCTCTGGACATCGAGGGGTCCCGGCGTACACAGTACGTGGCATTCTGGATTCGAGACGCCGGGTGAAGGGCCTACAGTACCTCGTGGACAGGGAGGGTTACGGTCCGAAGGAGAGGTGCTGGGTACCGGTGGGGGACATTCTGGATCCTTCACTCCTGAGAGACTTCCACCGCCTCCACCCGGATCGCACGGCGCCCGCCCCTCGGGTCAGTGGTGGCGCTGCGGGAGCCGCGAGTCAAGGGGGTACTGTCACGACTTCCACCGAAGTTAGCTCCCTGTCTGTTCGGGCGGTGCTTGGCGGTCGTCGTCACCGGCCTACTAGAAGTTGGCTCCCCTGCCTGTTCGGGTGGCGCTCGGCGGTCGTCGTCAACATCCTACTAGAAGTTGGCTCCCCTGCCTGTTCGGGTGGTGCTCGGCGGTCGTCGTCACCGGCCTACTAGAAGTTGGCTCCCCTTCCTGTTCGGGCGGCGCTCTGCGGTCGTTGTCACTGGCCTACTAGAAGTTGGCTCCCCTTCCTGTTCGGGCGGCGCTCTGCGGTCGTTGTCACCGGCCTACTAGAAGTTGGCTCCCCTGTCTGTTCGGGCGGTGCTCTGCGGTGCTCGGCGGTCGTTGTCACCGGCCTACTAGAAGTTGGCTCCCCTGTCTGTTCGGGCGGTGCTCTGCGGTGCTCGGCGGTCGTCGTCACCGTCCTACTAGAAGTTGGCTCCCCTGTCTGTTCGGGCGGTGCTCGGCAGTCGTCGTCACCGGCCTACTAGAAGTTGGCTCCCCTGTCTGTTCGGGCGGTGCTCTGCGGTGCTCGGCGGTCGTCGTCACCGGCCTACTAGAAGTTGGCTCCCCTGTCTGTTCGGGCGGTGCTCTGCGGTGCTCGGCGGTCGTCGTCACCGGCCTACTAGAAGTTGGCTCCCCTGCCTGTTCGGGCGGTGCTCTGCGGTGCTCGGCGGTCGTCGTCACCGGCCTACTAGAAGTTGGCTCCCCTGTCTGTTCGGGCGGCGCTCTGCGGTCGTTGTCACCGGCCTACTAGAAGTTGGCTCCCCTGTCTGTTCGGGCGGTGCTCTGCGGTGCTCGGCGGTCGTTGTCACCGGCCTACTAGAAGTTGGCTCCCCTGTCTGTTCGGGCGGTGCTCTGCGGTGCTCGGCGGTCGTCGTCACCGTCCTACTAGAAGTTGGCTCCCCTGTCTGTTCGGGCGGTGCTCGGCAGTCGTCGTCACCGGCCTACTAGAAGTTGGCTCCCCTGTCTGTTCGGGCGGTGCTCTGCGGTGCTCGGCGGTCGTCGTCACCGGCCTACTAGAAGTTGGCTCCCCTGTCTGTTCGGGCGGTGCTCGGCGGTGCTCGGCGGTCGTCGTCACCGGCCTACTAGAAGTTGGCTCCCCTGTCTGTTCGGGCGGTGCTCGGCGGTGCTCGGCGGTCGTCGTCACCGGCCTACTAGAAGTTGGCTCCCCTGTCTGTTCGGGCGGTGCTCGGCGGTGCTCGGCGGTCGTCGTCACCGGCCTACTAGAAGTTGGCTCCCCTGTCTGTTCGGGCGGTGCTCGGCGGTGCTCGGCGGTCGTCGTCACCGGCCTACTAGAAGTTGGCTCCCCTGTCTGTTCGGGCGGTGCTCGGCGGTGCTCGGCGGTCGTCGTCACTGGCCTACTAGAAGTTGGCTCCCCTGCCTGTTCGGGCGGTGCTCGGCGGTGCTCGGCGGTCGTCGTCACCGGCCTACTAGAAGTTGGCTCCCCTGCCTGTTCGGGCGGTGCTCGGCGGTGCTCGGCGGTCGTCGTCACCGGCCTACTAGAAGTTGGCTCCCCTGCCTGTTCGGGCGGTGCTCGGCGGTCGTCGTCCTACTAGCCACCACCGATCTCTTTTTGTTTTCTGTTTAGGTTGTTTCCCTGACAGAACTGTGCGTTTTTGTTTTCTCCGTTTGTCATTTTGTTTGAGTGTTTTAGTGTTTTTTGTGAACATTAAATATGAACAATTTACACGTTGCGCTTTGGTCTCATTCCAACAACGATCGTTACAGCCAAAGTATATATTGTTTGTGTGGGCAATGGTGTCTAGATGGAATTTGTATCTGTGGTCCTAGCAATTGGACTTTTTTGGAACATCATCATTTTTTGTCTTACTGAGACTTACTGTCAGGGCCCAGGTCTGTCAGGGCCCAGGTCTGTCAGGGCATGTGCAGATGATCTAGGTGCTGCTCTAGGCCCTTGGTTGGTGACAGAAGCAAACAGTAGACATTTGACTTCAGATTCTAGTAAGGTGAGGCAGGGTGCTGCAGACTTTTCTAGTGCCCTCGCCAATTTGTTGATATATATGTTGAAGAGGGTGGGGCTTAAACTGCATCACTGTCTCACCCCCAACACTGAACACTACTCTCCCCCTCCTCCCCTAACCCTCTTCTAGTTAGCCTGACCACCACTCTCCCCCTCCTCCCCCTAACCCTCCTCTAGTTAGCCTGAACACCACTCTCCCCCCCTCCTCTAGTTAGCCTGACCACCACTCTCCCTGTGGAAATAAATGTTTTGTTTTTTGCCTATTTTAACCTGTTGTTTGTGAACATGGATTTTATAATGTTGAATGTTTTTCCCACAATACCACTTTCCATCCATTTGCATAGCAGGCCCTCATGTCAAGTTGAGTCAAAAGATTTTTGAAAACAACAAAGCATGAGAAGACTTTGCCTTTTTTCCAGATTTGTTGTTTTTCAAGCAGGGTGAGTACGTGGTCTGTCGTATAGTAAATATCCAATTTGACATTGACTCAGTATGGTTTTTGATGAGGAAATGTAAGAGTCTGCTGTTAATGATAATGCAGAGGATTTTCGCCAAGGTTGCTGTTGACGCATATCCCACGGTAGTTATTGGGGTCAAATTGGTCTCCCCTTTTGTGGATTGGCAGGATCAGTCCTTGGTTCCAAGTAATGGAGAAGATGCCAGAGTTGAGGATGATGTTATAGAGTTTAACTTCTTGCGTCGAGCCATCCCGGATCCGGGATCGTGACTACAGCTTCAATTCCATTACCATAACGCAACGTTAACTATTCATGAAAATCGCAAATGAAATGAAATAAATATGCTAGCTCTCACGCTTGGCCTTTTGTTAACAACACTGTCATCTCAGATTTTCAAAATATGCTTCTCAACCATAGGAAAACAAGCATTTGTGTAACATTATTGATAGCTAGCGTAGCATTTAGCGTTAGCATTCAGCAGGCAACATTTTCACAAAAACCAGAAAAGCATTCAAATAAAATCATTTACCTTTGAAGAACTTCAGATGTTTTCAATGAGGAGACTCTGTTAGATAGCAAATGTTCAGTTTTTCCTGAAAGATTATTTGTTTAGGAGAAATCGCTCCGTTTGGTGCGTCACGTTTGGCTACCAAAAAAAAAACTAAAATTCAGTCATCAAAACGCCAAACTTTTTTCCAAATCAACTCCAAAATATCAACTGAACCATGGCAAACATTGTTTAGAATCAATCCTCAAGGTGTTTTTCACATATCTCTTCGATGATATATCGTTCGTGGAAGTGTGCTTTCTCCTCTGAATCCCAGGAGCTGAAGATTACGCACCAATTTAGACAAAGGACACCGGGTGGACCCCTGGTAAATGGAGTCTCTTATGGCCAATCTTCCAATGATATGCCTACAAATACGTCACAATGCTGCAGACACCTTGGACAAACGGCAGAAAGCTTAAGCTTTTTTAAGTTCATGGCACATTCACAGCCATATAAGGAGACAATGGAAAACAGAGCCTCAAAAACAGAGCCTCAAAAATTCTGCTCATTTCCTGTTTGAAGTTCCATCTTGGTTTCGCCTGTAGCATGAGTTCTGTGGCAGTCACAGATAATATATTTGCAGTTTTGGAAACGTCAGAGTGTTTTCTTTCCAAAGCTGTCAATTATATGCATGGTCGAGCATCTTTTCGTGACAAAATATTGCGCTTAAAACAGGCACGTTTTTTTATCCAATAATGAAATAGCGCCCCCATAGCTTCAAGAGGTACAGCCAATTGGAATTAGTGGCCTGTATATTTTCTCATTTCATTTAGGATACCATCAACCCTAGGCGAGACCCAGATGTAGACACAGGAGGCAGATGGTTGGAGTCTTACAATGTTTATTAATGTTTATTAATCCAAAGGGGTAGTCAAGAGAATGGTCGTGGACAGGCAAAAAGATCAAAACCAGATCAGAGTCGTAGTATCAAACTGAAATGGTCCACCCACACAGACAGCGTCGTGTATTAGTGTCTAGTGTTGTTTTTGTGTTGTTTTTGTGTGGTTTAGGTCCGGGAACATCACAGTAGGTGTGAGCAGAGCATGTTGAGCATCTGATGCATACCTTTTAGGATGCAGAATGGGCGGGTGTAATGGAGGGGTTGGGCCTGTTCGCTTTTAGCTGGTTGGGGTGTGGCTGTTGATGCTGTGTTCTGGGTGTAGACCCTCTTGGTGTGAGTTCAATCGGTGCAGTTCCTTCAGGAGGGGCTCTTGCAGGTCTGGGATGGAGTCTCGCTGGTCTGGAACGGGGTCTCACTGGCCTGGGATGCGGTCTCGCTGGTCTGGGAGGGGGTCTCGCTGGTCAGGGCTGGGTGTCCGTTGCTCTGTTGCTCCTGTGTGAGGTGCTGGGACTGCGGTTGAGGGTGACGTCCTTCAGGGTCCTGGCAAAATTTGGTATCGGTGTCTTGTACAGGTGGACCTGGTCGTAAAGGCTGTTCAAGTCCAGGGTGGAGGGCCAGGTAGACATTAGGTTTTGAGGCACGGTCTAGCGAAATGCTTGCATTCACTGCTGTATGGTGGCGGGGGGAAAGTATTTTCATGGTAGCAGGGTGGAGAAAACCACTTGGGCATTGTGGAAAGTGGAAGAAGCTTTTTCAATCACTCTCTTGAGTGCTGTGGCCACCCTTTCCTGCTGGGCCCTCAGGTCATTTGTGCCTCTGTGAATTATGATGTGGCTGATTGATTCTAGTCTGTCCTCTGACAACAGTTCCAGGACATGCCTAGTGTTTGGGCACCACTTCGTGTTTCAGAAAAAGTTTATCGTCTTGAATGAGTCAATGAGGAGCACAATCTCTGGCTTTTGTGTGTCCTCAGTGAATGTGGGGGTTGTCAAGAGAGCTATCAGGGGAGCTGAAAGAGAGAGAGAGAGAGAGAGAGAGAGAGAGAGAGAGAGAGAGAGAGAGAGAGAGAGAGAGAGAGAGAGAGAGAGAGAGACAGAGAGAGAGAGACAGAGAGAGAGAGAGAGAGAGAGAGAGAGAGAGAGAGAGAGAGAGACAGAGAGAGAGAGAGACAGAGAGAGAGAGAGAGACAGAGAGAGAGAGAGAGAGAGAGAGAGAGAGAGAGAGAGAGAGAGAGCCAGAGAGAGAGAGAGAGAGAGAGAGAGAGAGAGAGAGACAGAGAGAGAGAGAGAGAGAGAGAGAGAGAGAGACAGAGAGAGAGAGAGAGAGAGACAGAGAGAGAGAGAGACAGAGAGAGAGAGAGAGAGAGAGAGAGACAGAGAGAGAGAGACAGAGAGAGAGAGAGAGAGAGAGAGAGAGAGAGACAGAGAGAGAGAGAGAGAGAGAGAGAGACAGAGAGAGAGAGAGAGAGACAGAGAGACACACAGAGAGACACAGAGAGAGAGAGAGAGAGAGAGAGACAGAGAGAGAGAGAGAGAGAGAGAGAGAGACAGAGAGAGAGAGAGAGACAGAGAGAGAGAGAGAGAGAGAGAGAGAGAGACAGAGAGAGAGAGACAGAGAGAGAGAGAAAAAACATTGAATGAGTAGCTGTGTCCAAACATTTTGACTGGTACTGTACATACGTACAAACATAACTTAACATATGCAGATAAATAGATACAGAAAAAAGGACAGAGAAGGAAACAGAAAAACAGTCACATAGAGACTACTCATGTAGGAGACAAGACACGTACCATTTACCACATATAAGCTATGTTTATTTACAATTTAATTAGTTTAATTCAATTATAGCCCTTTTTCTTTTATGCCAAACTTCATCTAAATGTTCATCTAAATGTTCATCTAAATGTTCATCTAAATGTTCCGCAAATGGAAATACACAATGTACAACAACAAAAAAACATTTCAGTTACTCCTCATGGCTCCGCCACATAAAGCCAGGATCTATCTGGAATAGGAACAAGTGTATATCATGGTAGTAAAGGGCAACGGAAATGAGTTTCATACTCTATTTCTTCGAGGTCACAATAGTTACATAGTCTTTCCACTTCCATTTCACCTCGACCTGTTTCAAAACGCAGTGGCAATAACCCTGATCTTACCTGGTACTCCCTGTATATAACCATGGTATTACCTGGTACTTCCTGTATATAACCATGGTATTACCTGGTACTCCCGGTATATAACCATGTCATTACCTGGTACTCCCTGTATATAACCATGTTATTACCTCCCTGTATATAACCATGTTATTACCTGGTACTTCCTGTATATAACCATGTTATTACCTGGTACTCCCTGTATATAGCCATGTTATTACCTGGTACTCCCTGTATATAACCATGTTATTACCTGGTACTCCCTGTATATAACCATGTTATTACCTGGTACTCCCTGTATATAGCCATGTTATTACCTGGTACTCCCTGTATATAGCCATGTTATTACCTGGTACTCCCTGTATATAACCATGTTTTTACCTCCCTGTATATAACCATGTTATTACCTGGTACTCCCTGTATATAACCATGGTATTACCTGGTACTTCCTGTATATAACCATGGTATTACCTGGTACTCCCGGTATATAACCATGTCATTACCTGGTACTCCCTGTATATAACCATGTTATCACCTCCCTGTATATAACCATGTTATTACCTGGTACTCCCTATATATAGCCATGTTATTACCTAGTACTCCCTGTATATAGTCATGTCATTACCTGGTACTCCCTGTATATAGCCATGTTATTACCTGGTACTCCCTGTATATAACCATGGTATTACCTGGTACTCCCTGTATATAGCCATGTTATTACCTGGTACTCCCTGTATATAACCATGTTATTACCTGGTACTCCCTGTATATAGCCATGTTGTTACCTGGTACTCCCTGTATATAACCATGTTATTACCTGCTCCTCCCTGTATATAACCATGTTATAACCTCCCTGTATATAGCCATGTTGTTACCTGGTACTCCCTGTATATAACCATGTTATTACCTGGTACTCCCTGTATATAACCATGTTATTGCCTCCTGTATATAACAATGTTATTACCTGGTACTCCCTGTATATAACCATGTTATTACCTGGTACTCCCTGCATATAACCATGTTATTACCTGGTACTCCCTGTATATAGCCATGTTATTACCTGGTACTCCCTGTATATAGCCATGTTATTACCTGCTACTCCCTGTATATAGCCATGTTATTACCTAGTACTCCCTGTATATAACCATACTATTACCTGGTACGCCCTGTATATAGCCATGTTATTACCTGGTACTCCCTGTATATATCCATGTTATTACCTCCTGTATATAACCATGTTATTACCTGGTACTCCCTGTATATAACCATGTTATTACCTGGTACTCCCTGTATATAGTCATGTTATTACCTGGTTCTCCTGTATATAGCCATGTTATTATTACCTGGTACTCCCTGTATATAACCATGTAATTACCTGGTACTCCTGTATATAGCCATGTTGTTACCTGGTACTCCCTGTATATAACCATGGTATTACCTGGTACTCCCTGTATATAACCATGTTATTACCTGGTACTCCCTGTATATAACCATGTTATAACCTCCTGTATATAGCCATGTTATTACCTGGTACTCCCTGTATATAACCATGTTATTACCTGCTCCTCACTGTATATAACCATGTTATAACCTCCCTGTATATAACCATGTTATTAGCTGCTACTCCCTGTATATAACCATGTTATTACCTGGTACTCCCTGTATATAACCATGTTATTACCTGGTACTCCCTGTATATAGCCATGTTATTAGCTGCTACTTCCTGTATATAGCCATGTTATTACCTGGTACTCCCTGTATATAGCCATGTTATTACATTCCTGTATAGAGCCATGTTATTACCTGGTACTCCCTGTATATAACCATGTTATTACCTGGTACTCCCTGTATATAACCATGTTATTACCTCCCTGTTTATAACCATGTTATTACCTGGTACTCCCTGTATATAACCATGTTATTACCTGGTACTCCCTGTATATAACCATGTTATTACCTGGTACACCATGTATATAGTCATGTTATTACCTGGTACTCCCTGTATATAGCCATGTTGTTACCTGGTACTCCTGTATATAACCATGGTATTACCTGGTACTCCCTGTATATAGCCATGTTATTACCTGGTACTCCCTGTATATAACCATGTTATTACCTGGTACTCCCTGTATATAGCCATGTTGTTACCTGGTACTCCCTGTATATAACCATGTTATTACCTGCTCCTCCCTGTATATAACCATGTTATAACCTCCCTGTATATAGCCATGTTGTTACCTGGTACTCCCTGTATATAACCATGTTATTACCTGGTACTCCCTGTATATAACCATGTTATTGCCTCCCTGTATATAACAATGTTATTACCTGGTACTCCCTGTATATAACCATGTTATTACCTGGTACTCCCTGTATATAACCATGTTATTACCTGGTACTCCCTGTATATAGCCATGTTATTACCTGCTACTGCCTGTATATAGCCATGTTATTACCTGGTACTCCCTGTATATAACCATGTTATTACCTCCCTGTTTATAGCCATGTTATTACCTGGTACTCCCTGTATTTAACCATGTTATTACCTCCCTGTATATAACCATGTTATTACCTCCCTGTTTATAGCCATGTTATTACCTGGTACTCCCTGTATTTAACCATGTTATTACCTCCTGTATATAACCATGTATTACCTGGTACTCCTTGTATATAACCATGTTATTCCCTGGTACTCCCTGTATATAGCCATGTTATTACCTGGTACTCCCTGTATATAGCCCAGTTATCACCTGGTACTCCCTGTATATAGCCATGTTATTACCTGGTACTCCCTGTATATAACCATGTTATTACCTAGTACTCCCGGTATATAACCATGTCATTACCTGGTACTCCCTGTATATAACCATGTTATCACCTCCCTGTATATAACCATGTTATTACCTGGTACTCCCTGTATATAGCCATGTTATTACCTAGTACTCCCTGTATATAACCATGTTATTACCTAGTACTCCCTGTATATAACCATGTTATTACCTGGTACTCCCTGTATATAACCATGTTATTACCTGGTACTCCCTGTATATAACCATGGTATTACCTGGTACTCCTGTATATAGCCATGTCATTACCTGGTACTCCCTGTATATAACCATGTTATTACCTGGTACTCCCTGTATATAGCCATGTTGTTACCTGGTACTCCCTGTATATAACCATGTTATTACCTGGTACTCCCTGTATATAACCATGTTATTACCTGGTACTCCATGTATATAGACAAGTTATTACCTGGTACTCCCTGTATATAACCATGTTATTACCTGGTACTCCCTGTATATAGTCATGTTATTACCTGGTGCTCCCTGTATATAACCATGTTATTACCTGGTACTCCCTGTATATAGCCATGTTGTTACCTGGTACTCCTGTATATAACCATGGTATTACCTGGTACTCCCTGTATATAGCCATGTTGTTACCTGGTACTCCCTGTATATAACCATGTTATTACCTGGTACACCATGTATATAGTCATGTTATTACCTGGTACTCCCTGTATATAACCATGTTATTACCTGGTACTCCCTGTATATAGCCATGTTATTACCTGGTACTCCCTGTATATAACCATGTTATTACCTGGTACTCCCTGTATATAGCCATGTTGTTACCTGGTACTCCCTGTATATAACCATGTTATTACCTGCTCCTCCCTGTATATAACCATGTTATAACCTCCCTGTATATAGCCATGTTGTTACCTGGTACTCCCTGTATATAACCATGTTTTTACCTGGTACTCCTGTATATAACCATGTTATTAACTCCCTGTATATAACAATGTTATTACCTGGTACTTCCTGTATATAACCATGTTATTACCTGCTCCTCACTGTATACAACCATGTTATAACCTCCCTGTATATAGCCATGTTGTTACCTGGTACTCCCTGTATATAACCATGTTATTACCTGGTACTCCCTGTATATAACCATGTTATTGCCTCCTGTATATAACAATGTTATTACCTGGTACTCCCTGTATATAACCATGTTATTACCTGGTACTCCCTGTATATAACCATGTTATTACCTGGTACTCCTGTATATAGCCATGTTATTACCTGCTACTCCCTGTATATAGCCATGTTATTACCTGGTACTCCTGTATATAGCCATGTTATTACATTCCTGTATAGAGCCATGTTATTACCTGGTACTCCCTGTATATAGCCATGTTATTACCTGGTACTCCCTGTATATAACCATGTTATTACCTCCCTGTTTATAGCCATGTTATTACCTGGTACTCCCTGTATTTAACCATGTTATTACCTCCTGTATATAACCATGTTATTACCTGGTACTCCCTGTATATAACCATGTTATTACCTGGTACTCCCTGTATATAGCCATGTTATTACCTGGTACTCCCTGTATATAACCATGTTATTACCTAGTACTCCCGGTATATAACCATGTCATTACCTGGTACTCCCTGTATATAACCATGTTATCACCTCCCTGTATATAACCATGTTATTACCTGGTACTCCCTGTATATAGCCCAGTTATCACCTGGTACTCCCTGTATATAGCCATGTTATTACCTGGTACTACCTGTATATAGCCATGTTATTATTACCTGGTACTCCCTGTATATAACCATGTCATTACCTGGTACTCCCTGTATATAGCCATGTTATTATTACCTGGTACTCCTGTATATAACCATGTTATTACCTGGTACTCCTGTATATAGCCATGCTGTTACCTGGTACTCCCTGTATATAACCATGTTTTTACCTGGTACTCCCTGTATATAACCATGTTATTACCTCCCTGTATATAACCATGTTATTACCTGGTACTCCCTGTATATAGTCATGTTATTACCTGGTTCTCCTGTATATAACCATGTTATTACCTGGTACTCCCTGTATATAGCCATGTTATTACCTGGTACTCCCTGTATATAACCATGTTATTACCTGGTACTCCCTGTATATAGCCATGTTATTATTACCTGGTACTCCCTGTATATAACCATGTTATTACCTCCTGTATATAACCATGTTATTACCTGCTCCTCCCTGTATATAACCATGTTATAACCTCCTGTATATAGCCATGTTGTTACCTGGCACTCCCTGTATATAACCATGTTATTACCTGGTACTCCTGTATATAACCATGTTATTACCTGGTACTCCCTGTATATAGCCATGTTATTACCTGGTACTCCCTGTATATAACCATGTTATTACCTGGTACTCCCTGTATATAGCCATGTTCTTACCTGGTACTCCTGTATATAACCATGTTATTACCTGCTCCTCACTGTATATAACCATGTTATAACCTCCTGTATATAGCCATGTTGTTACCTGGCACTCCCTGTATATAACCATGTTATTACCTGGTACACCCTGTATATAACCATGTTATTACCTGGTACTCCCTGTATATAACCATGTTATTACCTGGTACACCATGTATATAGTCATGTTATTACCTGGTACTCCCTGTATATAACCATGTTATTACCTGGTACCCCTGTATATAGCCATATTATTACCTGGTACTCCCTGTATATAACCATGTTATTACCTGGTACTCCCTGTATATAGCCATGTTGTTACCTGGTACTCCTGTATATAACCATGTTATTAACTGCTCCTCCCTGTATATAACCATGTTATAACCTCCTGTATATAGCCATGTTGTTACCTGGTACTCCCTGTATATAACCATGTTATTACCTGGTACTCCTGTATATAACCATGTTATTGCCTCCCTGTATATAACAATGTTATTACCTGGTACTTCCTGTATATAACCATGTTATTACCTGCTCCTCACTGTATATAACCATGTTATAACCTCCCTGTATATAGCCATGTTGTTACCTGGTACTCCCTGTATATAACCATGTTATTGCCTCCTGTATATAACAATGTTATTACCTGGTACTCCCTGTATATAGCCATGTTATTACCTGCTACTCCCTGTATATAGCCATGTTATTACCTGGTACTCCCTGTATATAGCCATGTTATTACATTCCTGTATAGAGCCATGTTATTACCTGGTACTCCTGTATATAGCCATGTTATTACCTGGTACTCCCTGTATATAACCATGTTATTACCTCCTGTTTATAGCCATGTTATTACCTGGTACTCCCTGTATTTAACCATGTTATTACCTCCTGTATATAACCATGTATTACCTGGTACTCCTGTATATAACCATGTTATTCCCTGGTACTCCTGTATATAGCCATGTTATTACCTGGTACTCCTGTATATAGCCATGTTATCACCTGGTACTCCCTGTATATAGCCATGTTATTATTACCTGGTACTCCTGTATATAACCATGTTATTACCTGGTAACCATGTATATAGTCATGTTATTACCTGGTACTCCCTGTATATAACCATGTTATTACCTGGTACTCCTGTATATAACCATGTTATTACCTCCTGTATATAACCATGTTATTACCTGGTACTCCCTGTATATAAACATGTTATTACCTGGTACTCCCTGTATATAGTCATGTTATTACCTGGTTCTCCCTGTATATAGCCATGTTATTATTACCTGGTACTCCCTGTATATAACCATGTTATTACCTGGTAACCATGTATATAGTCATGTTATTACCTGGTACTCCTGTATATAACCATGTTATTACCTGGTACTCCCTGTATATAACCATGTTATTACCTGGTAACCATGTATATAGTCATGATATTACCTGGTACTCCTGTATATAACCATGTTATTACCTGGTACTCCCTGTATATAGCCATGTTATTACCTGGTACTCCCTGTATATAACCATGTTATTACCTGGTACTCCTGTATATAGCCATGTTGTTACCTGGTACTCCTGTATATAACCATGTTATTACCTGGTACACCATGTATATAGTCATGTTATTACCTGGTACTCCTGTATATAACCATGTTATTACCTGGTACTCCTGTATATAGCCATGTTATTACCTGGTACTCCCTGTATATAACCATGTTATTACCTGGTACTCCCTGTATATAGCCATGTTGTTACCTGGTACTCCCTGTATATAACCATGTTATTACCTGCTCCTCCCTGTATATAACCATGTTATAACCTCCTGTTTATAGCCATGTTATTACCTGTTACTCCCTGTATTTAACCATGTTATTACCTCCTGTATATAACCATGTATTACCTGGTACTCCTGTATATAGCCATGTTATTACATTCCTGTATAGAGCCATGTTATTACCTGGTACTCCTGTATATAGCCATGTTATTACCTGGTACTCCCTGTATATAACCATGTTATTACCTCCTGTTTATAGCCATGTTATTACCTGGTACTCCTGTATTTAACCATGTTATTACCTCCTGTATATAACCATGTATTACCTGGTACTCCTGTATATAACCATGTTATTCCCTGGTACTCCCTGTATATAGCCATGTTATTACCTGGTACTCCCTGTATATAGCCCAGTTATCACCTGGTACTCCCTGTATATAGCCATGTTATTACCTGGTACTCCTGTATATAACCATGCTGTTACCTGGTACTCCCTGTATATAGCCATGCTGTTACCTGGCACTCCCTGTATATAACCATGTTATTACCTGGTACTCCCTGTATATAACCATGTTATTACCTCCCCCTGTATATAACCATGTTATTACCTGGTACTCCTGTATATAAACATGTTATTACCTGGTACTCCCTGTATATAGTCATGTTATTACCTGGTTCTCCTGTATATAGCCATGTTATTATTACCTGGTACTCCTGTATATAACCATGTTATTACCTGGTAACCATGTATATAGTCATGTTATTACCTGGTACTCCTGTATATAACCATGTTATTACCTGGTACTCCCTGTATATAACCATGTTATTACCTGGTAACCATGTATATAGTCATGTTATTACCTGGTACTCCCTGTATATAGCCATGTTGTTACCTGGTACTCCCTGTATATAACCATGTTATTACCTGGTACACCATGTATATAGTCATGTTATTACCTGGTACTCCCTGTATATAACCATGTTATTACCTGGTACTCCCTGTATATAGCCATGTTATTACCTGGTACTCCTGTATATAACCATGTTATTACCTGGTACTCCCTGTATATAGCCATGTTATTACCTGGTACTCCCTGTATTTAACCATGTTATTACCTCCTGTATATAACCATGTATTACCTGGTACTCCTGTATATAACCATGTTATTCCCTGGTACTCCTGTATATAGCCATGTTATTACCTGGTACTCCTGTATATAGCCATGTTATCACCTGGTACTCCCTGTATATAGCCATGTTATTATTACCTGGTACTCCTGTATATAACCATGTTATTACCTGGTAACCATGTATATAGTCATGTTATTACCTGGTACTCCTGTATATAACCATGTTATTACCTGGTACTCCTGTATATAACCATGTTATTACCTCCTGTATATAACCATGTTATTACCTGGTACTCCTGTATATAAACATGTTATTACCTGGTACTCCCTGTATATAGTCATGTTATTACCTGGTTCTCCTGTATATAGCCATGTTATTATTACCTGGTACTCCCTGTATATAACCATGTTATTACCTGGTAACCATGTATATAGTCATGTTATTACCTGGTACTCCCTGTATATAACCATGTTATTACCTGGTACTCCTGTATATAACCATGTTATTACCTGGTAACCATGTATATAGTCATGATATTACCTGGTACTCCCTGTATATAACCATGTTATTACCTGGTACTCCCTGTATATAGCCATGTTATTACCTGGTACTCCCTGTATATAACCATGTTATTACCTGGTACTCCCTGTATATAGCCATGTTGTTACCTGGTACTCCTGTATATAACCATGTTATTACCTGGTACACCATGTATATAGTCATGTTATTACCTGGTACTCCTGTATATAACCATGTTATTACCTGGTACTCCTGTATATAGCCATGTTATTACCTGGTACTCCCTGTATATAACCATGTTATTACCTGGTACTCCCTGTATATAGCCATGTTGTTACCTGGTACTCCTGTATATAACCATGTTATTACCTGCTCCTCCCTGTATATAACCATGTTATAACCTCCTGTTTATAGCCATGTTATTACCTGTTACTCCCTGTATTTAACCATGTTATTACCTCCCTGTATATAACCATGTTATTACCTGGTACTCCCTGTATATAGCCATGTTATTACATTCCTGTATAGAGCCATGTTATTACCTGGTACTCCCTGTATATAGCCATGTTATTACCTGGTACTCCCTGTATATAACCATGTTATTACCTCCCTGTTTATAGCCATGTTATTACCTGGTACTCCCTGTATTTAACCATGTTATTACCTCCCTGTATATAACCATGTATTACCTGGTACTCCCTGTATATAACCATGTTATTCCCTGGTACTCCCTGTATATAGCCATGTTATTACCTGGTACTCCCTGTATATAGCCCAGTTATCACCTGGTACTCCCTGTATATAGCCATGTTATTACCTGGTACTCCCTGTATATAACCATGTTATTACCTAGTACTCCTGTATATAGCCATGCTGTTACCTGGCACTCCCTGTATATAACCATGTTATTACCTGGTACTCCCTGTATATA
Organism: Oncorhynchus tshawytscha; assembly: GCF_018296145.1. Classification (NCBI taxonomy): domain Eukaryota; kingdom Metazoa; phylum Chordata; class Actinopteri; order Salmoniformes; family Salmonidae; genus Oncorhynchus; species Oncorhynchus tshawytscha. Next base: position 38,489 of record NW_024608188.1, read on the forward strand.
ACCATGTTATTACCTCCCTGTATATAACCATGTTATTACCTGGTACTCCTGTATATAAACATGTTATTACCTGGTACTCCCTGTATATAGTCATGTTATTACCTGGTTCTCCCTGTATATAGCCATGTTATTATTACCTGGTACTCCCTGTATATAACCATGTTATTACCTGGTAACCATGTATATAGTCATGTTATTACCTGGTACTCCTGTATATAACCATGTTATTACCTGGTACTCCCTGTATATAACCATGTTATTACCTGGTAACCATGTATATAGTCATGTTATTACCTGGTACTCCTGTATATAGCCATGTTGTTACCTGGTACTCCCTGTATATAACCATGTTATTACCTGGTACACCATGTATATAGTCATGTTATTACCTGGTACTCCTGTATATAACCATGTTATTACCTGGTACTCCCTGTATATAGCCATGTTATTACCTGGTACTCCCTGTATATAACCATGTTATTACCTGGTACTCCCTGTATATAGCCATGTTGTTACCTGGTACTCCCTGTATATAACCATGTTATTACCTGCTCCTCCCTGTATATAACCATGTTATAACCTCCTGTATATAGCCATGTTGTTACCTGGTACTCCCTGTATATAACCATGTTATTACCTGGTACTCCCTGTATATAACCATGTTATTGCCTCCTGTATATAACAATGTTATTACCTGCTACTTCCTGTATATAACCATGTTATTACCTGCTCCTCACTGTATATAGCCATGTTATAACCTCCTGTATATAGCCATGTTGTTACCTGGTACTCCCTGTATATAACCATGTTATTACCTGGTACTCCTGTATATAACCATGTTATTGCCTCCTGTATATAACAATGTTATTACCTGGTACTCCTGTATATAACCATGTTATTACCTGGTACTCCCTGTATATAACCATGTTATTACCTGGTACTCCCTGTATATAGCCATGTTATTACCTAGTACTCCCTGTATATAGCCATGTTATTACCTAGTACTCCCTGTATATAGTCATGTTATTACCTGGTACTCCCTGTATATAACCATGTTATTACCTGGTACTCCCTGTATATAACCATGGTATTACCTGGTACTCCCTGTATATAGCCATGTCATTACCTGGTACTCCCTGTATATAACCATGTTATTACCTGGTACTCCCTGTATATAGCCATGTTGTTACCTGGTACTCCCTGTATATAACCATGTTATTACCTGCTCCTCCCTGTATATAACCATGTTATAACCTCCCTGTATATAGCCATGTTGTTACCTGGCACTCCCTGTATATAACCATGTTATTACCTGGTACTCCCTGTATATAACCATGTTATTACCTGGTACTCCCTGTATATAGCCAAGTTATTACCTGGTACTCCCTGTATATAACCATGTTATTACCTGGTACTCCCTGTATATAGTCATGTTATTACCTGGTACTCCCTGTATATAACCATGTTATTACCTGGTACTCCCTGTATATAGCCATGTTGTTACCTGGTACTCCCTGTATATAACCATGGTATTACCTGGTACTCCCTGTATATAACCATGTTATTACCTGGTACTCCCTGTATATAACCATGTTATTACCTGGTACACCATGTATATAGTCATGTTATTACCTGGTACTCCCTGTATATAACCATGTTATTACCTCCCTGTATATAGCCATGTTATTACCTGGTACTCCCTGTATATAACCATGTTATTACCTGGTACTCCCTGTATATAGCCATGTTGTTACCTGGTACTCCCTGTATATAACCATGTTATTACCTGCTCCTCCCTGTATATAACCATGTTATAACCTCCCTGTATATAGCCATGTTGTTACCTGGTACTCCCTGTATATAACCATGTTATTACCTGGTACTCCCTGTATATAACCATGTTATTGCCTCCCTGTATATAACAATGTTATTACCTGGTACTTCCTGTATATAACCATGTTATTACCTTCTCCTCCCTGTATATAACCATGTTATAACCTCCCTGTATATAGCCATGTTGTTACCTGGTACTCCCTGTATATAACCATGTTATTACCTGGTACTCCCTGTATATAACCATGTTATTGCCTCCTGTATATAACAATGTTATTACCTGGTACTCCCTGTATATAACCATGTTATTACCTGGTACTCCCTGTATATAACCATGTTATTACCTGGTACTCCCTGTATATAGCCATGTTATTACCTGCTACTCCCTGTATATAGCCATGTTATTACCTGGTACTCCCTGTATATAGCCATGTTATTACATTCCTGTATAGAGCCATGTTATTACCTGGTACTCCCTGTATATAGCCATGTTATTACCTGGTACTCCCTGTATATAACCATGTTATTACCTCCCTGTTTATAGCCATGTTATTACCTGGTACTCCCTGTATTTAACCATGTTATTACCTCCCTGTATATAACCATGTATTACCTGGTACTCCCTGTATATAACCATGTTATTCCCTGGTACTCCCTGTATATAGCCATGTTATTACCTGGTACTCCCTGTATATAGCCCAGTTATCACCTGGTACTCCCTGTATATAGCCATGTTATTACCTGGTACTCCCTGTATATAACCATGTTATTACCTAGTACTCCCGGTATATAACCATGTCATTACCTGGTACTCCCTGTATATAACCATGTTATCACCTCCCTGTATATAACCATGTTATTACCTGGTACTCCCTGTATATAGCCCAGTTATCACCTGGTACTCCCTGTATATAGCCATGTTATTACCTGGTACTCCCTGTATATAACCATGTTATTACCTGGTACTCCCTGTATATAGCCATGTTATTACCTGGTACTACCTGTATATAGCCATGTTATTATTACCTGGTACTCCCTGTATATAACCATGTTATTACCTGGTACTCCCTGTATATAGCCATGTTGTTACCTGGTACTCCCTGTATATAACCATGTTTTTACCTGGTACTCCCTGTATATAACCATGTTATTACCTCCCTGTATATAACCATGTTATTACCTGGTACTCCCTGTATATAATCATGTTATTACCTGGTTCTCCCTGTATATAACCATGTTATTACCTGGTACTCCCTGTATATAGCCATGTTATTACCTGGTACTCCCTGTATATAACCATGTTATTACCTGGTACTCCCTGTATATAGCCATGTTATTATTACCTGGTACTCCCTGTATATAACCATGTTATTACCTCCTGTATATAACCATGTTATTACCTGCTCCTCCCTGTATATAACCATGTTATCACCTGCTCCTCCCTGTATATAACCATGTTATAACCTCCTGTATATAGCCATGTTGTTACCTGGCACTCCCTGTATATAACCATGTTATTACCTGGTACACCCTGTATATAACCATGTTGTTACCTGGTACTCCCTGTATATAACCATGTTATTACCTGGTACACCATGTATATAGTCATGTTATTACCTGGTACTCCCTGTATATAACCATGTTATTACCTGGTACTCCCTGTATATAGCCATGTTATTACCTGGTACTCCCTGTATATAACCATGTTATTACCTGGTACTCCCTGTATATAGCCATGTTGTTACCTGGTACTCCTGTATATAACCATGTTATTAACTGATCCTCCCTGTATATAACCATGTTATAACCTCCTGTATATAGCCATGTTGTTACCTGGTACTCCCTGTATATAACCATGTTATTACCTGGTACTCCCTGTATATAACCATGTTATTGCCTCCTGTATATAACAATGTTATTACCTGGTACTTCCTGTATATAACCATGTTATTACCTGCTCCTCACTGTATATAACCATGTTATAACCTCCCTGTATATAGCCATGTTGTTACCTGGTACTCCCTGTATATAACCATGTTATTGCCTCCTGTATATAACAATGTTATTACCTGGTACTCCCTGTATATAGCCATGTTATTACCTGCTACTCCCTGTATATAGCCATGTTATTACCTGGTACTCCCTGTATATAACCATGGTATTACCTGGTACTCCTGTATATAGCCATGTCATTACCTGGTACTCCCTGTATATAACCATGTTATTACCTGGTACTCCCGGTATATAGCCATGTTGTTACCTGGTACTCCCTGTATATAACCATGTTATTACCTGCTCCTCCCTGTATATAACCATGTTATAACCTCCTGTATATAGCCATGTTGTTACCTGGCACTCCCTGTATATAACCATGTTATTACCTTGTACTCCCTGTATATAACCATGTTATTACCTGGTACTCCCTGTATATAGCCAAGTTATTACCTGGTACTCCCTGTATATAACCATGTTATTACCTGGTACTCCCTGTATATAGTCATGTTATTACCTGGTACTCCCTGTATATAACCATGTTATTACCTGGTACTCCCTGTATATAGCCATGTTGTTACCTGGTACTCCTGTATATAACCATGGTATTACCTGGTACTCCCTGTATATAACCATGTTATTACCTGGTACTCCCTGTATATAACCATGTTATTACCTGGTACACCATGTATATAGTCATGTTATTACCTGGTACTCCCTGTATATAACCATGTTATTACCTGGTACTCCCTGTATATAGCCATGTTATTACCTGGTACTCCCTGTATATACCATGTTATTACCTGGTACTCCTGTATATAGCCATGTTGTTACCTGGTACTCCCTGTATATAACCATGTTATTACCTGCTCCTCCCTGTATATAACCATGTTATAACCTCCTGTATATAGCCATGTTGTTACCTGGTACTCCCTGTATATAACCATGTTATTACCTGGTACTCCCTGTATATAACCATGTTATTGCCTCCTGTATATAACAATGTTATTACCTGGTACTTCCTGTATATAACCATGTTATTACCTACTCCTCACTGTATATAACCATGTTATAACCTCCCTGTATATAGCCATGTTGTTACCTGGTACTCCCTGTATATAACCATGTTATTACCTGGTACTCCCTGTATATAACCATGTTATTGCCTCCCTGTATATAACAATGTTATTACCTGGTACTCCCTGTATATAACCATGTTATTACCTGGTACTCCCTGTATATAACCATGTTATTACCTGGTACTCCCTGTATATAGCCATGTTATTACCTGCTACTCCCTGTATATAGCCATGTTATTACCTGGTACTCCCTGTATATAGCCATGTTATTACATTCCTGTATAGAGCCATGTTATTACCTGGTACTCCCTGTATATAGCCATGTTATTACCTGGTACTCCTGTATATAACCATGTTATTACCTCCTGTTTATAGCCATGTTATTACCTGGTACTCCCTGTATTTAACCATGTTATTACCTCCCTGTATATAACCATGTATTACCTGGTACTCCCTGTATATAACCATGTTATTCCCTGGTACTCCTGTATATAGCCATGTTATTACCTGGTACTCCCTGTATATAGCCCAGTTATCACCTGGTACTCCTGTATATAGCCATGTTATTACCTGGTACTCCTGTATATAACCATGTTATTACCTAGTACTCCCGGTATATAACCATGTCATTACCTGGTACTCCTGTATATAACCATGTTATCACCTCCCTGTATATAACCATGTTATTACCTGGTACTCCCTGTATATAGCCCAGTTATCACCTGGTACTCCCTGTATATAGCCATGTTATTACCTGGTACTCCCTGTATATAACCATGTTATTACCTGGTACTCCCTGTATATAACCATGTTATTACCTGGTACTCCCTGTATATAGCCATGTTATTACCTGGTACTCCCTGTATATAACCATGTTATTACCTGGTACTCCCTGTATATAGCCATGCTGTTACCTGGTACTCCTGTATATAACCATGTTTTTACCTGGTACTCCTGTATATAACCATGTTATTACCTCCCTGTATATAACCATGTTATTACCTGGTACTCCCTGTATATAGTCATGTTATTACCTGGTTCTCCTGTATATAACCATGTTATTACCTGGTACTCCCTGTATATAGCCATGTTATTACCTGGTACTCCCTGTATATAACCATGTTATTACCTGGTACTCCCTGTATATAGCCATGTTATTATTACCTGGTACTCCCTGTATATAACCATGTTATTACCTCCTGTATATAACCATGTTATTACCTGCTCCTCCCTGTATATAACCATGTTATCACCTGCTCCTCCCTGTATATAACCATGTTATAACCTCCTGTATATAGCCATGTTGTTACCTGGCACTCCCTGTATATAACCATGTTATTACCTGGTACACCCTGTATATAACCATGTTGTTACCTGGTACTCCCTGTATATAACCATGTTATTACCTGGTACACCATGTATATAGTCATGTTATTACCTGGTACTCCTGTATATAACCATGTTATTACCTGGTACTCCCTGTATATAGCCATGTTATTACCTGGTACTCCTGTATATAACCATGTTATTACCTGGTACTCCCTGTATATAGCCATGTTGTTACCTGGTACTCCTGTATATAACCATGTTATTAACTGATCCTCCTGTATATAACCATGTTATAACCTCCTGTATATAGCCATGTTGTTACCTGGTACTCCCTGTATATAACCATGTTATTACCTGGTACTCCCTGTATATAACCATGTTATTGCCTCCCTGTATATAACAATGTTATTACCTGGTACTTCCTGTATATAACCATGTTATTACCTGCTCCTCACTGTATATAACCATGTTATAACCTCCTGTATATAGCCATGTTGTTACCTGGTACTCCTGTATATAACCATGTTATTGCCTCCTGTATATAACAATGTTATTACCTGGTACTCCCTGTATATAGCCATGTTATTACCTGCTACTCCTGTATATAGCCATGTTATTACCTGGTACTCCCTGTATATAGCCATGTTATTACATTCCTGTATAGAGCCATGTTATTACCTGGTACTCCCTGTATATAGCCATGTTATTACCTGGTACTCCTGTATTTAACCATGTTATTACCTCCTGTATATAACCATGTATTACCTGGTACTCCCTGTATATAACCATGTTATTCCCTGGTACTCCCTGTATATAGCCATGTTATTACCTGGTACTCCCTGTATATAGCCCAGTTATCACCTGGTACTCGCTGTATATAGCCATGTTATTACCTGGTACTCCCTGTATATAACCATGCTGTTACCTGGTACTCCTGTATATAGCCATGCTGTTACCTGGCACTCCTGTATGTAACCATGTTTTTACCTGGTACTCCCTGTATATAACCATGTTATTACCTCCTGTATATAACCATGTTATTACCTAGTACTCCCTGTATATAAACATGTTATTACCTTGTACTCCTGTATATAGTCATGTTATTACCTGGTTCTCCCTGTATATAGCCATGTTATTATTACCTGGTACTCCCTGTATATAACCATGTTATTACCTGGTAACCATGTATATAGTCATGTTATTACCTGGTACTCCTGTATATAACCATGTTATTACCTGGTACTCCTGTATATAACCATGTTATTACCTGGTAACCATGTATATAGTCATGTTATTACCTGGTACTCCTGTATATAACCATGTTATTACCTGGTACTCCTGTATATAGCCATGTTATTACCTGGTACTCCTGTATATAACCATGTTATTACCTGGTACTCCTGTATATAGCCATGTTGTTACCTGGTACTCCCTGTATATAACCATGTTATTACCTGGTACTCCTGTATATAGTCATGTTATTACCTGGTACTCCTGTATATAACCATGTTATTACCTGGTACCCCTGTATATAGCCATGTTATTACCTGGTACTCCCTGTATATAACCATGTTATTACCTGGTACTCCTGTATATAGCCATGTTGTTACCTGGTACTCCTGTATATAACCATGTTATTACCTGCTCCTCCCTGTATATAACCATGTTATAACCTCCTGTATATAGCCATGTTGTTACCTGGTACTCCTGTATATAACCATGTTATTACCTGGTACTCCCTGTATATATAACCATGTTATTGCCTCCTGTATATAACAATGTTATTACCTGGCTACTTCCTGTATATAACCATGTTATTACCTGCTCCTCACTGTATATAACCATGTTATAACCTGGTTACTCCTGTATATAGCCATGTTGTTACCTGGTACTCCTGTATATAACCATGTTATTGCCTCCTGTATATAACAATGTTATTACCTGGTACTCCTGTATATAACCATGTTATTACCCGGTACTCCTGTATATAACCATGTTATTACCTGGTAATCCCTGTATATAGCCATGTTATTACCTGCTACTCCCTGTATATAACCATGTTTTTACCTGGTACTCCTGTATATAACCATGTTATTGCCTCCTGTATATAACAATGTTATTACCTGGTACTCCTGTATATAACCATGTTTTTACCTGGTACTCCCTGTATATAACCATGTTATTACCTCCCTGTATATAACCATGTTATTACCTGGTACTCCCTGTATATAATCATGTTATTACCTGGTTCTCCCTGTATATAGCCATTTTATTATTACCTGGTACTCCCTGTATATAACCATGTTATTACCTGGTACTCCCTGTATATAGCCATGTTGTTACCTGGTACTCCCTGTGTATAACCATGGTATTACCTGGTACTCCCTGTATATAACCATGTTATTACCTGGTACTCCCTGTATATAACCATGTTATTACCTGGTACACCATGTATATAGTCATGTTATTACCTGGTACACCATGTATATAGTCACGTTATTACCTGGTACTCCCTCTATACAGCCATGTTATTACCTGGTACTCCTGTATATAACCATGTTATTACCTGGTACTCCTGTATATAACCATGTTATTACCTGGTGCTCCCTGTATATAGCCATGTTATTACCTGGTACACCATTTATATAGTCATGTTATTACCTGGTACTCCTGTATATAGCCATGTTATTACCTGGTACTCACTGTATATAACCATGTTATTACCTGGTACTCCCTGTATACAGCCATGTTGGTACCTGGTACTCCTGTATATAACCATGTTATTACCTCCCTGTATATAACCATGTTATTACCTGGTACCCCTGTATATAACCATGTTTTACCTGGTACTCCTGTATATAACCATGTTATTACCTCCTGTATATAACCATGTTATTACCTGGTACTCCCTGTATATAATCATGTTATTACCTGGTTCTCCTGTATATAGCCATTTTATTATTACCTGGTACTCCTGTATATAACCATGTTATTACCTGGTACTCCCTGTATATAGCCATGTTGTTACCTGGTACTCCTGTATATAACCATGGTATTACCTGGTACTCCTGTATATAGCCATGTTATTACCTGGTACTCCTGTATATAACCATGTTATTACCTGGTACACCTGTATATAGTCATGTTATTACCTGGTACTCCATGTATATAGTCATGTTATTACCTGGTACCCCCTGTATATAGCCATGTTATTACCTGGTACTCCCTGTATATAACCATGTTATTACCTGGTACTCCTGTATATAACCATGTTATTACCTGGTACTCCTGTATATAGCCATGTTATTACCTGGTACTCCTGTATATAGCCATGTTATTACCTGGTACTCCTGTATATAGCCATGTTATTACCTGGTACTCCTGTATATAACCATGTTATTACCTGGTACTCCTGTATATAGCCATGTTGGTACCTGGTACTCCCTGTATATAACCATGTTATTACCTGGTACTCCTGTATATAACCATGTTATTACCTGGTACTCCTGTATATAGCCATGTTATTACCTGGTACACCCTGTATATAGCCATGTTATTACCTGGTACTCCTGTATATAGTCATGTTATTACCTGGTACTCCTGTATATAGTCATGTTATTACCTGGTACTCCTGTATATAACCATGTTATTACCTGGTACTCCCTGTATATAACCATGTTATTACCTGGTACTCCTGTATATAACCATGTTATTACCTGGTACTCCTGTATATAGCCATGTTGTTACCTGGTACTCCTGTATATAGCCATGTTATTACCTGGTACTCCTGTATATAACCATGTTATTACCTGGTACTCCTGTATATAGCCATGTTGTTACCTGGTACTCCTGTATATAACCATGTTATTACCTGGTACTCCTGTATATAGCCATGTTGTTACCTGGTACTCCTGTATATAACCATGTTATTACCTGGTACTCCTGTATATAGCCATGTTATTACCTGGTACTCCTGTATATAACCATGTTATTACCTGGTACTCCTGTATATAACCATGTTATTACCTGGTACTCCTGTATATAGCCATGTTATTACCTGGTACTCCTGTATATAGCCATGTTATTACCTGGTACTCCTGTATATAGCCATGTTATTACCTGGTACTCCCTGTATATAACCATGTTATTACCTGGTACTCCTGTATATAGCCATGTTATTACCTGGTACTCCTGTATATAACCATGTTATTACCTGGTACTCCTGTATATAGCCATGTTATTACCTGGTACTCCTGTATATAACCATGTTATTACCTGGTACTCCTGTATATAGCCATGTTATTACCTGGTACTCCTGTATATAACCATGTTATTACCTGGTACTCCTGTATATAGCCATGTTATTACCTGGTACTCCTGTATATAACCATGTTATTACCTGGTACTCCTGTATATACCATGTTATTACCTGGTACCTCCTGTATATAGCCATGTTGTTACCTGGTACTCCTGTATATAACCATGTTATTACCTGGTACTCCTGTATATAACCATGTTATTGTACTCCTGTATATAACCATGTTATTACCTGGTACTCCCTGTATATAGCCATGTTATTACCTGGTACTCCTGTATATAACCATGTTATTACCTGGTACTCCTGTATATAGCCATGTTATTACCTGGTACTCCTGTATATAGCCATGTTATTACCTGGTACTCCTGTATATAGCCATGTTATTACATGGTACTCCTGTATATAGCCATGTTATTACCTGGTACTCCTGTATATAGCCATGTTATTACCTGGTACTCCTGTATATAACCATGTTATTACCTGGTACCCTGTTTATAGCCATGTTATTACCTGGTACTCCTGTATATACCATGTTATTACCTGGTACTCCTGTATATAACCATGTTATTACCTGGTACCCCTGTATATAACCATGTTATTACCTGGTACTCCTGTATATAGCCATGTTATTACCTGGTACTCCTGTATATAGCCCATGTTATTACCTGGTACTCCTGTATATAGCCATGTTATTACCTGGTACTCCTGTATATACCATGTTATTACCTGGTACTCCTGTATATAACCATGTTATTACCTGGTACTCCTGTATATAACCATGTTATTACCTCCTGTATATAACCATGTTATTACCTGGTACTCCTGTATATAGCCCATGTTATTACCTGGTACTCCTGTATATAGCCATGTTATTACCTGGTACTCCTGTATATAACCATGTTATTACCTGGTACTCCTGTATATAGCCAGTTACCTGTTATTACCTGGTACTCCTGTATATAGCCATGTTATTACCTGGTACTCCTGTATATAGCCATGTTATTACCTGGTACTCCCTGTATATAACCATGTTATTACCTGGTACTCCTGTATATAACCATGTTATTACCTGGTACTCTCCTGTATATAGCCATGTTATTACCTGGTACTCCTGTATATAACCATGTTATTACCTGGTACTCCTGTATATAACCATGTTATTACCTGGTACTCCTGTATATAACCATGTTATTACCTGGTACTCCTGTATATAGCCATGTTATTACCTGGTACTCCTGTATATAGTCATGTTATTACCTGGTACTCCTGTATATAGCCATGTTATTACCTGGTACTCCTGTATATAACCATGTTATTACCTGGTACTCCTGTATATAGCCATGTTATTACCTGGTACTCCTGTATATAACCATGTTATTACCTGGTACTCCTGTATATAACCATGTTATTACCTGGTACTCCTGTATATAACCATGTTATTACCTGGTACTCCTGTATATAACCATGTTATTACTGGTACTCCTGTATATAGCCATGTTGTTACCTGGTACTCCTGTATATAACCATGTTATTACCTGGTACTCCTGTATATAACCATGTTATTGCCTCCTGTATATAACCATGTTATTACCTGGTACTCCTGTATATAACCATGTTATTACCTGGTACTCCTGTATATAACCATGTTATTACCTGGTACTCCTGTATATAGCCATGTTATTACCTGGTACTCCTGTATATAGCCATGTTATTACCTGGTACTCCTGTATATAGCCATGTTATTACATTCCTGTATAGAGCCATGTTATTACCTGGTACTCCTGTATATAGCCATGTTATTACCTGGTACTCCTGTATATAACCATGTTATTACCTCCCTGTTTATAGCCATGTTATTACCTGGTACTCCCTGTATTTAACCATGTTATTACTGGTACTCCTGTATATAACCATGTTATTACCTGGTACTCCTGTATATAACCATGTTATTCCCTGGTACTCCTGTATATAGCCATGTTATTACCTGGTACTCCTGTATATAGCCCATGTTATCACCTGGTACTCCTGTATATAGCCATGTTATTACCTGGTACTCCTGTATATAACCATGTTATTACCTGGTACTCCTGTATATAACCATGTCATTACCTGTACTCCTGTATATACCATGTTATACCTCCTGTATATAACCATGTTATTACCTGGTACTCTCCCTGTATATAACCATGTTATTACCTGGTACTCCTGTATATAACCATGTTTTACCTGGTACCTCCTGTATATAACCATGTTATGGTACCTCCTGTATATAACCATGTTATTACCTGGTACTCCTGTATATAGCCATGTTGTTACCTGGTACTCCTGTATATAACCATGTTTTACCTGGTACTCCTGTATATAACCATGTTATTACCTCCCTGTATATAACCATGTTATTACCTGGTACTCCTGTATATAGCCATGTTATTACCTGGTACTCCTGTATATAACCATGTTATTACCTGGTACTCCTGTATATAACCATGTTATTACCTGGTACTCCTGTATATAGCCATGTTATTACCTGGTACTCCTGTATATATAGCCATGTTATTACCTGGTACTCCTGTATATAGTCATGTTATTACCTGGTACTCCTGTATATAGCCATGTTATTACCTGGTACTCCTGTATATAACCATGTTATTACCTGGTACTCCTGTATATAACCATGTTATTACCTGGTACTCCTGTATATAGCCATGTTATTACCTGGTACTCCTGTATATAGTCATGTTATTACCTGGTACTCCCTGTATATAGCCATGTTATTACCTGGTACTCCTGTATATAACCATGTTATTACCTGGTACTCCTGTATATAGCCATGTTGTTACCTGGTACTCCCTGTATATAACCATGTTATTACCTGGTCTCCTGTATATAACCATGTTATTACCTGGTACTCCCTGTATATAGTCATGTTATTACCTGGTACTCCTGTATATAGCCATGTTATTACCTGGTACTCCCTGTATATAACCATGTTATTACCTGGTACTCCTGTATATAGCCATGTTGTTACCTGGTACTCCTGTATATAACCATGTTATTACCTGGTACTCCTGTATATAACCATGTTATTACCTGGTACTCCTGTATATAACCATGTTATTACCTGGTACCTCCTGTATATAGCCATGTTGTTACCTGGTGCTCCCTGTATATAACCATGTTATTACCCTGGTACTCCTGTATATAACCATGTTATTACCTCCTGTATATAACCATGTTATTACCTGGTACTCCTGTATATAACCATGTTATTACCTGGTACTCCTGTATATAACCATGTTATTACCTGGTACTCCTGTATATAGCCATGTTATTACCTGGTACTCCTGTATATAGCCATGTTATTACCTGGTACTCCTGTATATAACCATGTTATTACCTCCCTGTTTATAGCCATGTTATTACCTGGTACTCCTGTATATAACCATGTTATTACCTCCTGTATATAACCATGTTATTACCTGGTACTCCCTGTATATAACCATGTTATTACCTGGTACTCCTGTA